>NC_056737.1:1102405461-1102462961 GCF_019279795.1 Protopterus annectens | reverse complement strand
GAAGATTCTGGAGGAAGAATGGTATAGGTTTGGTCAGATTTCAGACTTGAAATGTATTTTTGATGAGCCTTTGAAGTGTACATATAGAAGGGGCAAAAGTTTAAAGACTATTCTAGAGCATAAATATGATATGAAAAAAGTAAAGGAAGGTAAACTGGGAACCTTTAAGTGTGGAAGATGTTCCCAATGCCCCTATATCTGTACCAAGCATACAGTTTTTATAGAGAGTAGGGACAGATTGATTCAGAGCAAATATTTTGCTAACTGTCATACCTCTGGGATAGTGTATTTAGGTTTGTGTGACCATTGTGATGCATTTTATGTAGGGAAATCGGAAAGAAAGTTAAAGAATAGAATATATGAGCATTATTATGAGATGAGAATAAAATGTACTAATAATGCTTTATTTCATCAAAAACTAACCTGTCAGGAAGCTAAATTTAGCTTCTTTGTGTTGGAAGTAGTGGAAAAAGATGTAAGGGGTGGCCCATGGGAGACCTCGATTGAATATAAGGAGCTTTTGTGGCAGCTTTTCTTGGAGGCGAACAAACCTCCAGGATTAAACGATGCCATCTCTTTAGTGCCTGTGCTTAAGCTGAGATCAGCTAAGCTATAATTTTTTATCTTTTCTTTTCCTTTTATGTAAATTTTTCTTACTGTTTTACTTTAAATGTATTTTAAATGTATTTTAAATGTACTTCAAAATTATGTATTTTAAAATTATGTTATATTTTAGAATTAAGGTAGTTTATTATACTACACATTATATTTGATTGTATTATGAGCACTAGCTCTTTAAATGTAGATGCTTCTAGCTCACCCTTTTATTGATTAATTAATTGTTTAATTATTTTAATGAGTATATAAATGGAGTGTTTTGTGTAAGTATGCATTTGTCTCCATCTGAAGAAGTTGTTTAAACGAAAACGCAGTGTTGCTGTAATTGCGTTAGTGGACTGCACAGTCATTTTACTAACTGTTCGTGTTTGTTGGACTGAAGAGTCGGTTTATTAAAGTATTTTTGTGTGGATCTTGGATTTGTGCCTTCTTCAAACTGTTCTACGTTTTGGTGTTTGGTGAACATTTGAGCAGCGATTCCTTTTGGTTGTGGTTGTTCTTTAATATGGAATCTGAAGAGGCTACGAATTCCAAGCAAGCCCCCCAGCGGAGGGGCGAGGAAACTGATAAGTTTGACATGCTTTCGAACCAATTATCGCAGCTTATTGAGCTGCTCACGCCTGCAAGCCAGCCCTTACTGACATCATCTCCTGGTGTTCCAGGGAACCAGGAAATGCTCACCAGGTCTAAACATGAGAATGGCGCGAAAGGAGTTTCTTTTGCTACTGTGCGTAGCAAGACACTTAAATCTCATGTAAGCGTTAATAATGGTGATGCTAGTTTGGACGTACTGTCGCTTTTTAGGTCTGTGAATGCTGTGAGTGCTGGTTCCAACAACGAAGGGACAATCAACAGCAATGGACATATAGAGGCTGGTGAGAGTCGTAAAATTGACTTTAAAAGTTTTTTTCAAAAGCAATATTGTTTTAAAGACTTTAAATTGCCCTCATCATATGAGGGTGATTATGAACTGAAATTTGACTATAATATAAAATTGTTAGATGAAGTCCTTTTTAAATATAAAAATTATGATATGGAGAATGCATACCTAAGGGAATGTTTATGCTTAAAAATTATACCTAAAGGCTTGAGGGTGGTTAAGTATCTTAACAAAGTGAAAGAAGGAAGTATTTTTCACCAGGAATTGTTAGAAATTTTTGATAATTGTGGGTTTGAAATATTAAAAGCTATTATTAGAGAAAATGAAAGGGAAATGAATATTCTGTCCAGTAAAATTGAAAGTATTAATCAAAAAATTACAGAAGATTTGTTATTCTCTGTGGAGGAAGGGCAGAAACAGTATTTTGACATGCTGACTAAGATTGATAATAATATAAATAAAGCATATTTTAGGAAAAGTAAGAAATTAGAAAGAGATATCAAAGAATATTAAGATAAAGTGTGTTACCCCAAACCAAGATACTATTCGTATAAAAACCATGATGGTTTTGGTACGAATAGGAGAGAGGATGCACATTTTGGGTTGCATGGAGAAGATGAGGTAGGTGACTTAAACAATTTGGATGAATATCCCCTTTAAGGAGGTCAGAGAGAATAAAAAATTATCAGCAAAAAAACTATCAGTATGGGGGGTACAGAGGGGCAAGGGGCAATCAAAGCAACAACTACAACTACAACAGCAGCAGCAATGGGAAATTCAAACAGTGGAATTGATAGGTGAACAAATGCTGAATAATTGTACTAATACAGATTTTATTTTTTCCCAAGGCTGTATGAATAAGTATCAAGGCTATACTATTTATAATTACAGTAATTATGAATTAAACAAAGTTCATTTTTCTTTATTATCAAAAGGCCTTAAATTTGTACCTAACACCAAGCAGATATTAGCAAGGTGTTGATTGATCTTAAGTTATTTTTAAGAAAGAAAAATTTAGAACTGCTCTTTCAGGGTCAAAATAGTAGTGGGAAGAATTGTGAAGTATTGAGAAGGAAAAGTTTGTTTAACCCGCCTCTACACCCACAATTAAGAAATTTTGAGGCCATAATGGAAAGTAAACTTAGAGCTGAACTCTCAAAGAATAAAATTTTATATAATCTTTCTAAAGAAGAATTTATGTTTTTAAAGGAAATTAGGGAGGATGTTACAGTGAGAGTTATGAAACCAGATAAAGGTGGGGGTTCTGTTATTATGGACAATATATTATATGAAGCTAAGATGATGGAAATTTTAGGGGATTTAGAAAAATATGTCAGAGCCTCTATAAATGAGATTAATATAGGTAACAGGAAAATATTTGTGGTTTTGAATGACTTGCTTTTGGAAGGTTCAATTGATGTTGAAACTTTTAAATATCTTTATGTTGAGAAACCTAAGGTTCCCAATATATTTGGGATACCAAAAGTACATAAAGATGTAGAAAATCCTCCCTTGAGACCTATTGTCGCATCAGAGGGCTCAGTTACTGCTCCGCTGGCTAGATGGTTGGATGTAAAGTTAAAGTCCTTATCTATGGGAGGCCAGGGGACTGTAAAAGACTCTTGGGATTTATTGCGTAGCTTAACACAGGTTCTTTATGATGATAATATTATTTTTATTACTATTGATATAGTGGACCTTTTTTCATCTATACCACACAATGATGGGATGATGGGATTTGAAGAAGCCTTGTTAAAATATGGTAGATTTAATAAGAATGATTTTTATTTGATTCTAGTTCTTATGGATTTAGTTTTGAATAATAATTTTATTCATTATGAGAGGGAATTTTTTAAACAGATTCAGGGGGTAGCGATGGGAGCAAGATGTGCCCCCACATATGTTAACATAATTTTAACAGCTTGGGAAGATAAATATATTATTAATTCAAATTATGCCCACAATTGGAAATTTTATAAGCGCTTCTTGGATGATACGTGCTTTTTATGGGTGGGTACGAAGGATGAATTTTTGGAATTTTTTAAGTACATCTCAGATTCTACTGATTTTTTAAAATTTACCTACAAAGAGGACAAATAATTTTTAAACTATCTGGATATTACTATAGGCAAAGGGGATGGTTCTTTTTATTCAAAGATTTTTAGGAAGGCAACATTTTCAAATTCGTATTTGGCCTTTAATAGTGCTCACCCTTACCATCAGAAAAAAGGTATTGTTAAAGGCCAATACGTGAGGGAGAGCCGTATGACATCAAGAGAGTGTGATTTTGATGAAGAGTGTAAAATTTTACACAATATGTTTTTGGATCGAGGCTACCCTAAAGATCTTATTGAGTCTATAGAGAGGGAAGTTAGGGAAGGTAGGGATGATAAATTTAAACCCATTTTGGGTTTGAATGTAGTTTTGAATGTGACAAAATCCACTAAGCCTAGTAGTGATGGTACAGGGAATTTTGTAGTGGACTACAATGGTAGCGCACCCAGAATTAGGAAGATTCTGGAGGAAGAATGGTATAGGTTTGGTCAGATTTCAGACTTGAAATGTATTTTTGATGAGCCTTTGAAGTGTACATATAGAAGGGGCAAAAGTTTAAAGACTATTCTAGAGCGTAAATATGATATGAAAAAAGTAAAGGAAGGTAAACTGGGAACCTAAGTGTGGAAGATGTTCCCAATGCCCCTATATCTGTACCAAGCATACAATTTTTATAGAGAGTAGGGACAGATTGATTCAGAGCAAATATTTTGCTAACTGTCATACCTCTGGGATAGTGTATTTAGGTTTGTGTGACCATTGTGATGCATTTTATGTAGGGAAATCGGAAAGAAAGTTAAAGAATAGAATATATGAGCATTATTATGAGATGAGAATAAAATGTACTAATAATGCTTTATTTCGTCACAAACTAACCTGTCAGGAAGCTAAATTTAGCTTCTTTGTGTTGGAAGTAGTGGAAAAAGATGTAAGGGGTGGCCCATGGGAGACCTCAACTGAATATAAGGAGCTTTTGTGGCAGCTTTTCTTAGAGGCGAACAAACCTCCAGGATTAAACGATGCCATCTCTTTAGTGCCTGTGCTTAAGCTGAGATCAGCTAAGCTATAATTTTTTTATCTTTTCTTTTCCTTTTATGTAAATTTTTCTTACTGTTTTACCTTAAATGTATTTTAAATGTATTTTAAATGTACTTCAAAATTATGTATTTTAAAATTATGTTATATTTTAGAATTAAGGTAGTTTATTATACTACACATTATATTTGATTGTATTATGAGCACTAGCTCTTTAAATGTAGATGCTTCTAGCTCACCCTTTTATTGATTAATTAATTGTTTAATTATTTTAATGAGTATATAAATGGAGTGTTTTGTGTAGGTATGCATTTGTCTCCATCTGAAGAAGTTGCTTAAACGAAAACGCAGTGTTGCTGTAATTGCGTTAGTGGACTGCACAGTCATTTTACTAACTGTTCGTGTTTGTTGGACTGAAGAGTCGGTTTATTAAAGTATTTTTGTGTGGATCTTGGATTTGTGCCTTCTTCAAACTGGTCTACGTTTTGGTGTTTGGTGAACATTTGAGCAGCGATTCCTTTTGGTTGTCATTGTCTGTACTTCTACAAGGTTGCTAAGGCCTGGAACTCCTTATCTGTATCCATCAGGTCTATACCTTCCACAACCGTCTTTCAAAACCACTCTGAAAGAATTCCTAGCTAAAATCTGTCTCTGTTCTTGCTCAAAACCAGGATAACCTATATCCCGAAATGTGAACAAGTACCTTTTCATTCCTTGTACTTTGTTACTCTCCCTTCTTCACTTACTTCCTCACTGCTATCTAATTCTCTTCCCTGACTTTCTCTCAATATACCATAAGCCTGGTTTTCCTTCACTTCTTATTGCAATTCCTGTTTGTATTACACTAACTTACCTTTAATTTCTCTACAAACTGTCTAACATTTCCCTAAATATTAAATGATTGTCATATACCTTGTATAGATTCTTAACCAATGTTTTTTATATTATGTCTAATTTGTTATAATTATTTAAACATCATATGTTTTTGTTTTATTTTTGAAGATTGTAAAAGTATTGTTCTTAAAATGTTTTGTAATAATTTGGAGCTTTTCTCCCTGGGCCTTCGCTGAAAATAAGTTTCTACCCATTTGGAATTTCCTGGTAAATGTCAATAAATAAATAATTAATAAATCATTGGAGTACATATTACCTTCCGTCTACTGCTTTTTTAACTCAGCTTTTATTTTAGGGTTGAACAGCAACGGTCCATGCAATGGAGTGCTCATAAAATTGGCATTTGTGTTTTTGACAAAGTTCTTAAGATGGAGCCAGACACGATGGTGAGCAACAAGTCCTGTGCTTGTCGACCTCACTGAACCATTTATAGAGCTATGAGCAAGGAGTATTGTTGTGATTAGGTAATGATTTAATGGCTGACAGCTGGGAATGCAGTTTGGTTTTCAAGTCAGGCAAACATTTCAGAACACCAGCACCTTATCAGTAACTATTCTAGAACATGAACAGTCTCATTAGTAACCATTCCAGAATTTGAGGAATCTCATCAGTAACCATTCCAGAACACGATCAGTCTCATCAGTACCCATTCCAGACCATGAACAGTCTCTTTAGTAGCCATTCCAGAACACAAGCAGTCTCATCAGTAACAATTCCAGAACAGAAACAGTCTCATCAGTTAACTCAACATATGTTTTATGTGCTGAGTCTCCTTCAAGGTAAAGTTGGATGCATGCACCTGCGTACCAAGTCTTTCTATCACATGTAACTCTTTGTTATGAGAAGGGAAAGCTTTGGCCTGCAGTTCAGGGGCTTTATTAAGAGCAGCAATTATGGAGGCCACCAATGGGTGTTGCAACCAACTGGGTCAGTTTTTGGGTGGCCAGATGTTTATATCTTGTGTCTCTAGAATGGGAGACACCACATCAGGTTTCTTCAAGCATTATCTGTGATCAGCTGTACCATTTCATCAGCTAGGGGAACCACCCAAGAAGATAACTAGAAAAAACAGAAGGCCTCTGTATGGATGTGTTCAGACACAAAGGAAGTAATCTGGGGCTGTTTGGCCTCTGCCCTAATGAGCTCCAGAATCTTCCTAAACTTGGTGTTATTATCAGGTGTAGGGTTAGAGGAATCAGTCTGATGGTGTGTTCTTACTCTGGTGTGGGAGACTTTTTTGCTGAATTCAAGTTTTTTTTTTTTTTCGTACATAGCCTTACCTCTGGACCTTGTAGGTGTAACATCTGAGAAGTGGGAAGATTGAGATCCAGATACTGTGACCACATCCTTCTAAGATCTTCCTCCTTGGGCTGTAGGTGGGGTGGAAGGCAATACCAGCAGGAAGGAGAGGTCCCTGGGGCAATACTTGTACCATTTACGGAGTGGCTCATGTAGGGGTGCCTGCAATGCTGGAGCTGGAATTGGCAATGGCACCAAAGTCAAGGCCATTGCTGAGTCCAGGGTCAAGAACATAAGAGTTGGCCCCATACACAGAGTCATCACTGCCCCTCTAAATTGATGGAGCCAGCAACACCCTTGAGGTCAGTGACCTTGATATTGTATGCCAAAAAGCTGGCTCCAGGGATGGTATGCTCTGTCCTGAAAAGAATGGGGTTAAGGATGGTCTCAGTGGGGTGGACCTGAAGGTTGATGGAAGCATCAGCCCAAAAAGTGATAAGGTCAGTAACACAATGCCAATGACAAGGTCACTGCCAGGGATATCGAGGATGAGGGTATCAACCCTAATATTGCCATCAGAGTCGATGCTGACAATGAAGGGTTGACAGATGACCTCAAGGGAACTAGGGCTGAAATCATCCACAATGAAGAAAGGTCAGGACCAAAAGGTAGATAAGGAAGGTACTGTAAAGCTCTTGATGTTAACAGGTGAGGGCATGTTGGACCACATTTCCAGAACACTGAAAAACACCTGCCACATTCTCTTGTTTCCCAGCCAGACTGACACTGACCTGCAGGACCTGATAGACACTGGTGATTAAGGATGAGTCAATTAAGGAGGTCAGAGTTGACACACTTTTAGCAAGGGGCAGAGGAATTAATTTCGCTGAAGTTACCCCTTTTAGGTACTCAGACTTGGGAACAGGTTCAACAACCAATAAATCATGAATTTCATTTAGGTTTATAAACCACAGGAATATCAACAGATTATGACCTTCTTGGCACTAGGCACAGTGTCTCTAGCTCATTCAGATTATATCTTTACAGAATAACTATAGGTGGAGGGGGAAGCCCTGGAAGAGGATTTATTAACTAAGATAGTACGGAGGTTTTCTAGTTCTAAACTTTTTTTCCTTTACTTATAACTAAATGCTCTTCACCTAAATGTATTTAACACATTAAGTAGGTTTGTCTTGGGGTGAAATTTACATCCTACACTTAAACATCTTAAAGTACAGGGAGTCATATCTTTTTATTTATTTATTTTTATATGACAGATGCTAAGTTTTTATTTATGTCTAAGCTAAACTTTTAATGAAAATCAGTATCAGTAATGGGACAGAAAAATGGTGGCAAGGCCTGGGTGGGGGTGGGGTCGGGGTGCAAAACATAATAAACTAAACATAAAAAACTAAACCATGGGAAGAATAATGACATGATCTGACAGGGAACTTATTCTTTGGAACATCTACAACTAATAATCAGCCAAAAACAGGAACACTCCGATTGGTAACCTAGGGCTGTTGATCAGTTCAACTTGATTTTAATGTGTAACTAAAGTCACCTGTAGCAGGGTCCTTCAGGGTTCAGGATTATGGGTGAAGGAGAAGAGCAAAGGTAGCTTGGGAAAGTCTTAGGTGCAGGGTTACGTCCTGCGGGTCTTACTCTTATTGGTAACGCAGATGAAACTCCCTATGTCAGATCAAATGCTACTTACACAGTGGTTCTGTTATGTTGTTATGTCAGAGTGCTGCGAGTACACAGTGCTTAAGCCTGTCAGTCAAGTCAGTTCATGTTTAGTGGCAGGTAATATGCATGCCTTCACTGACACAGCCTGGAAGTTGCATGCACCTGTTTTACAGGGAAGGTGGTATTAACCAAGACACTAGAGAAACCGATTTCTGTTTGCTTAGAGGGAACTTCTGCATCAGCAGCCCTAGATGAAAACAGCCTTCAGGGCTGCATGTCAAGTTCATCTGCGGGGCCAAAAGTAAACAAGTGATTGCATGATTTTAATGTCTTACCTTAGATCTCTTTAGCAAGATCTGATCAAATGACAAAGATCACCAATGGCTCTAGTAAATCCTCCTCCCATCCAAGAACCCTGTGTACACCAAGAGTAAGTCACTGGACAAACAAGTACATAAACCACAGCAGCGATGTGAACTGATAGCTCTCCCTATTGTGAAAATAGCAGACTGCCTTCAGAGAAAAATGAAAAACAAAAACACTTAAACTTAGAATTAAAAGCAACAGTAATAGAATCCAAAACTTCAGATATTAGTTCCTCTTCTATAAAATTACTGAAGAAATACACAAGTAGACATAGTCATCCGAATAACTTAGCTTTTGTTTATGATAAGTGTTTTTGTCCACCAACTGGACTTCATCAGATCAACTTTTCATAGGATCATAGGAGATTACTAGGCTATTGACCCAGAGGTCATTTTAAGTCTAAGCATTTCAACCTAATATAATACGGTACAAGTACTAGTCAATACCCAAGACTGCATTTAGTGATGACTGCCCATGTCCAGGAGGGTTGTGGATGCTATCTCCAGAAAGAATTTACTGTGTCCCATCCACTCATCCAGATTCCTCTTGAACAGTGTCATAGAGGTGCTCTGTTTCACATTAATTGGTAGCCTGTTCCAAAGACGTGACAGTTGCTGGGAGATAAATCTGTCCCTCCAGCATGTCCTATTTAAGTTGCAGGCCATATTTAAGTCACTGAAATGAGTAGCCCTAGACCTATTTGATTTACAGATATGCACTAAGTTCATTAGGTTTTGGTCTTGGTTGCTCTGTAGGCCAGGCATAAGTCTCCCCTAAGAAGTCTATACAAGAAGGAGTACAGTAACAGGGACTTTAGTCAGTCCATGTAAGACACATGCTGGAGGTGCTTGATCTTCTTTGTTAGAAACCTCTGAGGTCTCTCTAATTGCTGTAGTTGTTTAGTATGGTACATAACGAATAGGGCATTATACTCAATTATGGGCCAGATAAGTGCCGCATATAGTGGGGGTTATAACTTAATTTGCTCTCGAGGTGATGTCTTTGCTAATCAAGTGAGCTACATGAAAAGCTTTCCTTACAATGGTAGACACATGGTGGTCAAAGTTAAGCTTATGGTCAATCTGTGATCCCAGGTCCCTTACCACTTCATGGGTACTTAGGGTATTGTTACTGATTTGATAGCGTGAAGGGACATTGTACTGAAAGGGATGATAATGCATTTCTTTGCATTCAGTTTGAGACCGTGACTAATGTGCCAGTAGTTGGTTTGTGGGAGACCATCTTGGAGTATACTGACATCATTTGGGGATTCAATGATTGCACCTAGTTTGCCGTCATCTGCAAACTTGGTCAGCCACAACCCTTTAGTTTTGACCTGAACTTCTGAGAAGTATATACCAAACAGTAGGGGGCCCAGCACTGACCCCTGTGGTACCCCGGTGGTAACAGGTCTGCTGGTGATGGGAAGTCACCTACTTTGATAGTGTGTGTCTGGTTTGTGAGCCAGTTGGCAACCCATCTTAAAACAAAGGGGTTTACATTCAGTTTGCTAAGTTTATCAGTAATGCTTGAATGTGGGATTGTGTTGAAAGCCTTTTCCAAATTGATGTATGCTGAGTGCACAGATCTGCCCTCATCAATGACCTTGGTCACACTTTCAAAGAAATCCACCAGATTTGATAGGCAGGATCTGCCCTTCATGAAGCTGAACTGGGTTAAGATCTAGGGTTTGGAGGTCACTTATGTCTTTATTTATGATGTCCATTAAATCCACAGAAAAGCTCACAGCAGGTTAGTGCAGCAAGCAAAATATAGTCCAAATTCATACGCAATGCAGCAAGCAGAGATAAATCCACCTTTGAACTCCGAGTTTAATCCAAATTCAAAACGTAAGCGCTTTCGTCCCTTAAAACATTAATGCAGGAACTTCATCAGACAAAGTTCTTTACATTCAGCCTCCTTTTAAAAGATAAAACTTGTGACCTGACTTCCTCTCCTCCATTCACCTACAAAAGAGTTTTTAAAGGACCACTGTTTTTTTTTAAAAAAATGCATTACAACACAGTAAAAGATTACATGCATAAAATCACATCAGTAATGTCATGCTATACAAGTACAATACAATGAAAAGCTACATATATAAAATCACATAAATATTACTATAGTTTGTCATGTAATCTAGACATGAAAAACAGTTGTTTTAAGATCCTAAAGTGCAAAACGATATGTAAACAATCAGACTCTAGCCTACTGAACATGTTTATAAATAATTTGGGTATTAAGTACTGGACATTTAATATTTAGCAAACTCAAATCTTATCTTTTCAAAGCTTTAAGTTTTAATAAACTGGAAATTGACTGGCTGTCATTCAAGCCTGGCCAATGAATACAGTCTAGTCGGATTTGCCAACTTAATTCTGCTTTCTCCAGTAAATAAGACCATGCTCCATCTCTAGCTGAGGGAGATATTGATTCTAATATAACAAACTTGAATTTATGTTGATTATATTGCCCTATATGTTTAGCAAGTGCATTAAGTAGGCATTGATCCCTGATGTTCCTAAGGTGTTCACTTATTCTGTTTTTGAGTTTGCACTCCGTTTTTCCAATGTAAAAGCACGAACATAGTTCGATGAGGGCACAATAGACCACTCTTTCAGTGGTACACGAAAATCTGTTCCTGATTTTTATTTTTATTCCGTTGATGTTTACTTCATTAACCTCTAAAATATAGGAACAAATTTTACAGGACCCACAGTTGTACATGTACCCTGTATGTTGTGCCTCTTTTTGACGTTCAAGTAGTGTTTTGATATTATGTCCTTTCCTGAACACACATGTAGGTTTGACACCTAGAATTGCTTTTATATCCCTTTCACATACTAAAAGTTTCCAGTTTTTCACTAATATATCCTTTATAAAGTATGCATCAGTAGAAAAACTGGTTAGAAAACATGATTTAAACTGATTTCCTTTTTTCTATTGTTTCAACCTCCACTTGACTAGAGTGGTAGACTACAGACTCAGATCTAACACTGATACTATTTGTGTTAACTTCACAATTTATGTCTGCATTACATTCAGAATTTAACAAGGGTACAAAGTGTGCACTCGCGCTTTTTTCTGTTACTTCATTCATGATGTTTTCCACTAGACCAGGTGGATAACTTATTTTCAAGAACATTTCATTCTGGTTACTACATTCCTTTAAAAAGCGTTCATTTAGTGACACCATACGAGCTGACCTTACAAATTGTCTCTTGAGGACTCCTCGTGTTTGGTGGAATGGATGGCAGCTCTTGTGTAAAAAATTGTTAGAATATGTATCTTTACGGTATATTTCAGCCATAAATCTATTACGCTCTAAATCTTTTTAAAGTAAAATGTCAAGGTAAGCAGTTTCCTTATCATTCACAGAATGTGGGAATTTTAAAAAAGATATAGAATTATTTATATAATCTAAGAATGGATCTATTTGTTCTCTTGGGCCATTCCAAAAGATGAATATGTCATCCAGAAAATGGGTATACATGTGGCAATGTTTGAAAAAAATAGACTCAAACAAGAATTTCTTTTCCCACTCCAACATTACCACATTTGCATACATGCCTCCACATGCCACACCCATTGCTACTCCCTCTATCTGGATGTAATACTCATTGTCAAATACAATATAGTTATTTCTTAGAACTATGTCTAAAAGTTGTTCCAGCATATTCATTTTATCTTGTCTGACTCCCTTTGACACCAGATAGTCACAGAACCAATGTATTCCTAAATCGTGAGGGATAACAGAGTAAAGGTCCCTTACATCAATTGATATGAATATGCAAGAGTTATTAAACTCGATTGTATTGATTTTCTTTAAGAAATCCCACTAGTCGACGCATAGTGAAGGTTCAGATTTTAACAAATACTTTAACTGTAGATCTAAGAATTTTGACAGTGAATGTGTTATACAACCTCTAGCATCAACAATGGGGTGGAAAGGGAGTTGGTGTATGTCCTTGTGTATCTTTGGAACCTCAAAAACAGTAGGTGTGATTGGAAAGTCCATGGTTAAAAATCGATGTTCCTCTAAAGTGATGAGTCCAGCAATGAAGAGGTCTTCGAGAAAACCAAGGACTTTCCTCTATGCCCCGTTTAATTCATTCAGTGAGCTTTGTGCATATGTCTTGCTACTCAAAATTTCTTTCATCTTCTTTATATAATCTGTTTTTCACATAATTTTTATTTTTATTTACTTTATTTTACATTTGTTGACCGGGATAGTCCAACTGGATGCATGTACATTTTCAGCGGAGGCCCGGGGAGAAAAGCTCCAAGGGTAAGCAGATACAGCATTACATAATACCAGCATTACATATTACAAACAGACTATTTACAGAGATTACATAAGTAAGCAAGTTAAACAAGATCCACAGGTTACAGTTAATCATGAGCACAAGTCAGGATTAAATTAAATTACACAGTAAACTGGTTAACAGATTTTTACACATTCTAGAGAGAGTTAGCCAGGCTTGATACATTGACATAGCCAGTTAAGTGACAAATGTTGTTTGAGTCTAGTTTTAAATTGACCTAAGGTGGAAAGTAAGGTAATATCAGCTGGAAGAGAGTTCTAGGATCTACTTACAGAGCTTGCAAAGAGAGAATCACCGGCTGTGTTATTAATTTTGCTAGTCTGAATTAGTAGTTTGTTAGAGGATCGAAGCAGTCTAGGATTGTTATAGGAGGTGATAATATTTTTAAGTGCAAGAGTATTGTCCAAATTATAGAGGATTTTATAGGCCATAATCAGTTGGTTATACTGGATTAGGCTGGGTAGTTCAAGTCACCCAAGCTGATTTAGATTGATGCAACGATGTGTCCTAAAAGGCAGCCCAGTGGCAAACCTGGCAATGTGGTTGTATCAAATTGAGAGTTTATTAAGGACAGTCTTGTTTAAATTTGAGAGTAGAGGGGATGCATACAGAAGGGTTGAAAGAAGGTGAGCGCGAGCTATGGCAATTTTAGCTGGAGGGGTTAGGAAGGCTTTTAGTCTGTAAAGTGACCCTAGTTTTTTTATTGATGGTTTTGATAGTTTGGTTAGCATGTAGGTCAAATTTTAGATTATTGTCTATGATGACACCTAATAGTTTTGTAGATGGGTCAGGGGAGATTATTGTGCCATCATTTGATTTTATGGTAAAGGTGAAAGCGGTAGACCTACGTGTTGGTGAAAATAACAGCATTTTTGTTTTTTTGGGATTTAAGATCAGACAATGTTCATAAAGCCAGTTTTCTATTGTATTAAAGGTGGTCTGGGTAGCTGACCATAACTCTACTGGAGATGTGGCTGAGCAAATCAGAGTAGAATCATCAGCATATTGGATACAGCTGACTTTGGGATGACAGTATAAAGGTCGTTAATGAAGATGGAGAACAGCAAGGGCCCTAGTATAGAGCCTTGTGGTACTCCAAGGGTGTTAGGTAGAAGGTTAGAGAGTTTGTTCTGCCAGAGGACAGCCTGCTGTCGACCATTCAGGTAGGATTGAAACCATTGGAGGGCTCCAGTATCTAGACAGAATGTTTGCAGGGTGTGGATTAAAAGTTGGTGATCAACCATATCAAATGCCTTGGAAAGATCCAAAAAGAGGGCTGAGGATATATAATTATTGTTGCAATTATGGTTTATGGTGTTGGTAAAGGCTAGGAGGGCTGAAGTAGTGCTGTGATGAGGACAGAAGCCATGCTGAGTGTCTGCCATAAGGCGATTCTGGATTAGGTGGTGCATGAGTTGTCTATGAATACATTTTTCCATAATCTTTGCAAGTGGAGAGAGTATACATATTGGCCTATAATTGGAGAATTCAGTAGAGCTGCCTCCTTTGTGAAGTGGGATTACATAGGATATTTTCCAGATGGTGGGAATTTTAGCTTCTACTATGGTTCGATTGATTAGTATTGAGACGGGTAAGCAATAGCATCAGCTGATTTTGTAGGTACTGCAGGGAGTTGATCAGCAGAAAGTGTAGTGGGTTTTAATTTTTTGATCAAGGTACGGATAAGTGAAGTGGCGACTGGTTGGAAGCTGAACGCGAGTAGGTTTCTAGGGGTGCTACTTTCAGGACCAGGGGAGCTAGGGGGTAGTTGGCTAGCTAGGGCTTGAATTGTCTCAGTAAAGAATTGGACTGTCAGAAACATCTTCAGGGGTTTTATCAATAGTAGCAGCAGGGATTGGGGCTGAAGTTGGTCCAGGATGTAGTAGATTATTTAAACCTGCCCAAAACTTCTGAGGGTTATTTTGATTTACTGTCTGTAAATTACAGTAGTATTGTTTTTTGTCTTGTAAAATTGATTTTTTGGTTTTGTTCCTGGATTGCCTGTATTTAATGTGATCTTGAGGGTCTTTAGAAGAACACCATAAAGCCCATGCTTTGTTTCTAAGGGTGATTTTGAGTTTAGACTCTATAGAAACCATGGCACAGTTTTTGCCTTGGTTCTCTTTGAACAAACAGGTGCATGCAAATCAATGATCTCAAGGAATTTGTTGTTAAAGTATGCTACAGCTTCCTCTAAGGGGAGGTGTTTTAGAATAGACCAATTACATGAGTTTAGTTCTTGTTGGAATTTGGCAGGGTCAAAGTTTTTATTGTTTCTAACCTTTCTGAGTAAGGGTTGTTGGGAATTAATGGTTTTGTGCTTAATTACATATGTGAGAAGGTGATCGCTTAGGCCATTAAGGAGGGTACCAGAGGTGTACAGTTGGGGGTGACTATTTATGAGTACCTGGTCAAGTATACTTTCTTTTTGGTTGGGTTTACCTATCCTGGTAGGGGTGGATATGATTTGTATAAATGCATGCAGGTTAATATGGGTTTTTGGGGATTCTGAGGAACAGGTGCCCCAGTCTATGTTAAGGTCTCCAAGTAGTAGGGTTTCTTGGGTGTAGTGACATGATAGCCAGTGCAGGATATCTTCAAATGTAGATAAATTGTTACCTGGGGGAATGTACACACAGATGATATTAATGCATTTATTTTTATTAAGTTGCAATTTGGTGGCAAGAATCTCTGAGTTATTAATCTGAGGTGGTTGTATTACATCTATGGTGACATTCAACTCAGATTTATTTATCTATTTATTTATTATTTATTTTACATTTGTTGACCGGGATAGTCCGACTGGATGCATGTCCATTTTCAGTGGAGGCCCGGGGAGAAAAGCTCCACATTGACAGTAGGTTACAATCATATTAGACAGATTACATGACATTTTTTTTTTTTTTTTTTGACACTTAATACAAAGAGGAAAAAAACATACACTAGTATATACAATAACATATAGTAGTAACTCCTTATTAATGATAGACTCAGAGAAAGAGGATGACTTTATACCTTAGGTAGTCCATAATTAATATAGTAATTGAGAAAAGTAGGGATTAGTCTGGTTTGATTAAAGTGATGGAAGAGGCCTTTTGAATATATTTTGGGAGGTGGTAGGAGGAATTCCATATTTTACCAACTGCATTGGAAACAGAGTCACCTCCTGAGTTACAGGATTTGACCGTGTACAAGTAACCTGCGTGATGAACGTAGACTATTTAGATTTGTGTAGGGGATAATTAATTCACTCAGTGCAGGAATGTTGTCAGGTTGATTGAGTATTTTAAATGCAACTGTAAGTTGCTTCTGCTGGAGTAGGTTTGGTAGTTCTATCCAACCAAGGTTATGTAAGTTAGTACAGTGATGGGTTTTGTAGGGCATGCCAGTAGCAAAATATGATTATAACAACATGAGAGTTTATTTAGGTCTGATTTGTTAAGGTTGATAAGTATGGGGGAGGCATATAAGAGAGTAGATAGATGATGTGAGCGGGCAATGGCCACTTTTGCCATGGGAGTCAGGAAGGATTTTATTCTATATAGGGACCCCAGTTTCTTATTGACAGTTTTGATAGTTTGGTTGATGTGTACATCAAATCTGAGTTTATTGTCGATGGTAACTCCTAGTAGCTTGGTATTGGAGTCAGGGGAGATAGTAGTCCCATTACTGGATTGAACATAAAAAGGTATGGGAGAAGATTTATGGGTAGGATGGAAGATTAGCAGTTTGTTTTTTTTTGTGTTGAGGATCAATTGGCATCCTGACAACCAGTTCTCAACTGCAGTGAAAGAGTCTTGAGTTTTGGTTAGTAGATTAAGTGGCGATTTGTCTGAGCAAATTAACGTTGAGTCGTCAGCATATTGAATACAAGTGGTCTCAGGAATGATTTTGTAGAGATCATTAATAAAGATAGAAAATAGAAGAGGTCCCAGTATGGAACCTTGGGGGACTCCTCTGGAGTTGGGTAGGAGGCTGGAGAGCTTATTATGCCAGAGTACAGCTTGTTGCCTATCAGAGAGATAGGCATGAAACCAGTCCAGTGTTTTGTTATCTAGGTAGAGAGATTTTAGAGTTTCATGCAGTAGTTGGTGGTTGACCATATCAAAGGCTTTTGATAGGTCCAAGAAGAGTGCTGATGATATTTTTTTGTCATTCCGGTTATGGTTGATAGTGTTCGTGAAAGAGAGGAGGGCAGTAGTGGTGCTATGTTTGGGCCTGAAGCCATGTGAGCTATTTAGAAGATTGTTCTGAGTTAGGTAGTGTACAAGTTGTTTGTGTATACATTTTTCCATGATTTTGGCCAGTGGTGACAATATGGCTATTGGCCTATAATTTGACAGGTCGGTGGATGGGCCACCTTTATGGAGAGGGATTACATGGGAGATTTTCCATATAGAGGGGATTGTGGATTCTGTTATGGTACGATTAATTAAGATTGAGATGGGGTAGGCTATGATATCTGCAGCTTTTTGTAAATAGTCAGATGGAAGAAGGTCTGGGTGGTTGGCTTTAATTTCTTCAGTAAGGATCGAATATGGGAAGTGGAAACAGGTTGTAGGTTGAAGGAGGACATAGTCTTCAGGATGGGACCTGTGGTGGGGGGGGTAGGTGGCTGATTGTTGGTTGGCTAAGGATTTGATAACATCAATAAAGAAGGAGTTAAAGGTTGTGGCCACTTCTTCTGGGTTTTTATCAATTAGATCTACTGGAGTAGGAGTGGAGGACTTGCCTGGCCGGAGAAGATTATTTAAACCCGCCCAAAACGTTTGAGGGTTGTTTTGGTGTTTATGTTGTAGTTGATAGTAGTAGTTCTTTTTGTCAAGTGAGATAGATTTTTTTGTTTTATTTCTTAATTGTTGGAAGTTGATGCGGTCTAGGGGTGACTTGGTAGCACGCCATTTATTCCATGCTTTATTTCTAGATTTAATTTTGGATGTGGAGTCTTTTGTTAGCCAAGGTGCTATTAGAGCTTTGGTTTTGATTAATCGCTTGGGGGCATGCGAGTTGAGTATATTTAGAAACGTGGAGTTAAATTTTGTTACTGCCTCTTCTAGGGGGAGGTACTTAAGGATTGACCAGTTACAGGACTGCAGCTCAATTTGGAATCTAGCGAGGTCAAAATGTTTAGTGCTCCTGACTGTCCTGAACACAGGCAGTTTGCAGATTCCTGCTTTGCTTTTCACTATATAAGTAATGAGGTGATCACTAAGATCATTTGGAAGGGTCCCAGACTTATACATTTGGGGTTGATAGTTTGTGAGTATCCAGTCTAGGATACTTTCTTTTTGTTTGTTGTTCCCAATTCTGGTGGAGGTGGTTATAGTTTGTGAGAAACCGTGTAGATTAATGTGGGTGGGGTCTGACTCTGAGGAACATAGATTCCAGTCAATGTTGACATCTCCCAGGATTATGGTTTCTTGGGGGTAGTTATTAGCTAGCCAGTTTAGAATGTTCTCAAGTGAGTCAGAGTTATTCCCAGGGAGGATGTAGATCACAATTAGGTTTATACTTTTTTCTTTATTTAGTTGTAGTTTTAGGGCAGTTAACTCTACATTGGAGATTTGGGGTGGTTGAGTGGGGTTTAAAGTAATGTTGAGTGTGCTTTTAAAGAGCACTGCAGTGCCACCACCTTTTTTTTGAGGCGGTCGGTCCTGTATATATTATAGCCAGGTGGCAAGATCTCATTATCTTTGGTCACTGGTTTGAGCCAGGTTTCTGTCAGGCACATAATGTCAGGGAGATAGGTTGCTAAAAGAGCATGTAGATTATGTATCTTATTGTTTTGGCTTCTAATATTTAGTTGGCAAATAAGAAGGGAGCCAGGAGATCTAGGAAAAAAAGATGAGTTATTAGAATTTGCAATTGGTGGAGGGCCTGGGTTTGGGTGGATGTCCCCATCTTTAGTAATATTTTTTCTTAGATACTCTATTAGTTTCATGAGTTTGAGTAACAGTTTTTCAGCATATTTGGATTTGGGGTAGATTGTGTTTGGTCTGTAGGAGTAGTGGCAATTAGTATACAGTGTTTTGTTGATTAGATAGTGAGTAGAGTGATTTGTATTGAGTGTCATTGTGGGAGTACTAGTTTGGTGCTTAGGATAGTGAAATCCTGAGTATGACTGGTTCTCATATTTAGTTAGCAGGTATAACGTGATAAAAAATGGTAGGGTAAGAGATACAGTTGTTAGGGATGGCTTTGTAATCAAGGGTGTGAAGGACTTCATAATGTTAAGATGATAATTAGTGGCTTTAAGATAAGCATGTATGATTGGAGTAGTATCAGTGGAGGGAGAGGGGGGATGAGGAGAAAGGCAGAGTGGTTTGACTGGCTAGAGATAATGGAGGGGGTGTGGTTAGCTAAGTATAAAAGTAGAGGTACTGGGGGCGGGTGGGATATGGGGGTGGGGGCGGAGCTTGTGCCCGAAAGGAAGAGGGCGAGCGGAGCGGGGTTAATTCCACTCCTACAGGGCTTAGCAAGTGAAGATAACAAAACTGCACTGTCTTTTTGTTGTTTAGAAATAACTCCAATTTATCACTAATTTACTCTAATTTTACACTACTTTACTGGGTCAGTTTAAAAATAGTTGCTGTTGCTTAGGTGTCTTACTGCTGTGTGTAGAAACTAGTTTGCAAGCTAATTTAGGGGATACTTTATCAGAAACTAGCAGATTTCACTATTTTTAGATATTAACCTTGTTCGTAAATCTTTTTAGGTAGACAAGTCTTTTCTGGGCGTTCTGTTTGGTACTGCCTTCTTCCTGATAGTGCGACATACAGAGAGCAGCCAGGGGAGATTAATGGGCAGACCTGAACAAATACAAAAATACGGCTTACTTTAAAATTAGTCTATACAATATACTATCATGCAGAGTTAAGAACAGATTGCCGTACATTTATCTATTAGCAGAAAACTACAGCAAGGAGTCTAAATACCCCTTTATATCTTGACTACAAACTAGTATCTTGATAATGTCCAGTACGTATACTGAGCAAACAGTAATAAGCTCATTCAGTTTGTTAGGTAAAGCACGCTTGCTGTGCGAGTCAGATATAGTCAGTTATCCCAATAAAATTCAGTACATCTAAACCTTCTTTGTCGTTTAAAACAGTCACTACTAAATAGTTGTGGGCTAATTATGGCTAAATACAATTTCTTTCAGCAGAAATAGTTATAAAACACGATACATTCATTCAGAGCTTTTCAGCTAAGCAGGTAATGCTACCAGAATGTGCACGCTGACACTAATAAGTTACAGCATACAGAGGTAGTGTAACGCTAAACTTATAACATAGATTTAAATGTTGAGCTGGGTAGACAGCAGCTTTGAATGCTACAGCTTGTACAAAAGTTTTTTACAGATTTAAATACAGATTTGACTGTAATGTTACATACCCCGGTGTTGCGCCTGCCAACTAGGATTCTAACACAGCAGTAATTGACAAAAATGGCGGTCAATTTGGGAGATAAGAAACCTCGCATACATCAGAGGCAAAGGGAGTGGGAGAGGGCGTGGGTTAATTCCACTCGCGAGCGGAGCGGGGTTAATTCCACTCGCGAGCGGAGCGGGGTTAATTCAACTCCTACAGGGCTTAGCAAGTGAAGATAACAAAACTGCACTGTCTTTTTGTTGTTTAGAAATAACTCCAATTTATCACTAATTTACTCTAATTTTACACTACTTTACTGGGTCAGTTTAAAAATAGTTGCTGTTGCTTAGGTGTCTTACTGCTGTGTGTAGAAACTAGTTCGCAAGCTAATTTAGGGGATACTTTATCAGAAACTAGCAGATTTCACTATTTTTAGATATTAACCTTGTTCGTAAATCTTTTTAGGTAGACAAGTACAGCTACCCCACCCACCCCCTTCCTCGAAGCACAGTCCAGCCTGTGTATGTTGTACCCAGGTGGTAACACTTCATTGTCTTTAGTGTTAGGTTTTAACCAGGTTTCAGATAAACAAGAATCTCAGGGGAGTGGACATCCAGAAGTGCATGCAGTTCATGTACCTTGTTATTAATGCTTCTTATATTGAGATGACAGACTAGGAGAGAGTTAGTTGGCCTATTAATTGTAGATTTGTAGATTAGATTGCAAGTAGAGGGGGTATGCGTATCTGAAGTGAGTGGGCCAGGGTTGGGGTGAATATCACCAAGTATTAGGTCGAGTCTATACTTGGTGATGAACTTCAGGAATTTGTTTATTAGTTTGTGGTAGTGTTTGGATCTAGAGCTAATGTGCCTGGGGTTGAGATGTTGATAGACTGAACAAGATGTTGGATAGGATCTGGTACTGTAAGTATGGTTGAAGGTGGAAGGATTTACAGCTGGGGTGATAGTATGGCCTTTTGGGACCTGAAATCCCATGAGAAACAGGTTTTCATACAAGGTAAGGAGATATGGTCTGAACAAGAGGGGTAGTAAAGAGGAGTATATCATTATCTGTTATTCAGCTAATGAGTTAAGGAACTGTTTTACCTGGTGATGCAACACCAGAAGATAGAGTGGTGAGGTAAAGGTACTGGAAGGGGGATGGGAGAATGCCAGATGAAAGCTAATAGGTGCTATTAAAATGTAGATAGTATAATGGGGATGGGTGGAATTATCCCAGATGAAAGCAGATAGGATCTAGAAAGTGGGGGAGTGGCTATAGTACTATAAATTTAGAGGTACTGGGGGTGGGAATTGGGGGCAGGGAGAGGAGCGAAGAGAGCCCGAGCATAGTGAGGGCAAACGTAGCGGGGCTATTGCAGTTTACAAGGTTTCCTAAGGTGTTCTAAAGCTATAAGGTAAGTATTACAGCTCTTAATGTAAGAGTCAGTTTACTTCAGTTACAGGGGAAGGAGGCAACCACTCAAGTAGAAACAAAGAGACCTATGGCTGACCAATATGGTGACCTGCTTAATTACAAAGCACTGTAAGTGAAAGCTTAACAAATGCTTTTTGTGTGTGCAACGTACTCTGTTTAAATGTTGAGAAAAACTGATTGCAGTCCTGTAGACACCGTTTTGTAGGGAACTGTAGAGTTGTCATAAGGACAACACCACCCCGTTTATCCAGTTTCATGACCCTCAAATTGGTATTTGTTGACAAAAAATTAAGTTCCATTTCTTCCTCAACACTTAAGTTATTTTTATTTCTTTGCTTATACATATTCCCCCAGTGAGTCCTGATGTCCAACTCACATACCCTTTCAAAAATGTCCAATGAGGGGTGAGTGTGTGTGGGGGGGTAATAGGTACTAGAAATGTGTAAAAGATGCATAACATTCTCTACCCCTTGAAACATCAGATTCAAATTTAATTTTCTGATGTACTCTTTTAAGTCCATGAGTGTATTCACCATACTAGCTGGTTTATTAGGAGTGAATGTAAAGCCTTTTGCCAAAAGGTTGCAAACATGAACATTTAAATCAAGCGTAGTGAAATTATACACCTTAAAATCACATACAGTGTTAAAATGAAGAGAAACAGCTGGTAACAAAACTGTCTCAGTTACGGCCCCCTGAAAGTCTCTGTCGCATCTTGAAGTGAAATGTCAATGTTTACTACCTCCCCTGTATCACCTTCCAGGGCCCTTTGTATTGTCCTCTGTTCCTCCTGCTCCCCCTTTGTTGGAAGTTCTGTTCTTGTTGTTTCCCATTAGTGTTCATACGATGGGTTGTTGGTTTTTGATTCGCTCTGACCGTCTCAGGGGAGGATATTCCTCTTCGTCTAAAAAAGAGTCATCCAAGTTGTTACCTGCTCCCTGATTCTCAGAGTAATTGTCTAGATCGTTACTAGGTAAAGGTCTCCCATTCAATTTCCACTCTTGAGAACGGGGGGTAGGCATTATTGTTGTTGCATTTGTTTTCATCTCTAGCAATTTTTTTATATTTCCTAGTTTTTATAGTGTCCATTTGCTCTTCTATAAAATGAAAAATACGAGTGTACTCAAAGTTGTTAGTAGCAAAAAGGGAGTCTTGGATGACTTTGCTGTCTAATAGTGTTACTTCTTCCTCCAGTGATTAAATTTGTGTGTCATTGTTTTAATTACCATGTCCATATACTCAAATCCATAGCGGTCGAATAACTGGAGTAATTCTCTATGAAACTGGGAATTTGTTATAAGACCTGTTGGGTAGCGCCACATTCGCAAACCCTTAGGAACAATTCTCCTTTTAATACACTCCTTGAAATAATGATTGTCCATTTGTAACTTTTTAATTTTAAGCAAAATGCGGTCTAGTTGATTCAATCGATTATTAAATGAGTGGTCAGTGTTGACCTCTCCCACTCTGCTGGTAAACTGACAACTGTTAACAAGCCAGTTTGATAAGATGGAGTTGGGACCATTTACAGTACTGTTTACATGGTCTCTATTAAATTCACATGTAGCATTGTTACTGACCTGTGATTCTGAGCGTACTGCAGGTCTCTGAACCACGGCTTGGTTTCCATTAGTTTTGCTCGACCCAAGCAAAGGGAAATTTGGTGCAGGAAGAGAAGAAGTGCCGGTGTGGGATGGATGGATGTGATAATTGTGACAACGAAAGCTGTTCTAGCCTTTCCATCAGTTGGTTAATTAAGATGGTAATTTCACCTGTAGAATTGGCAAGTTGAGTTGTTACTTCATCGCTCTCCATTCAGAGACCAGTCTAAATTTATGTGAATGCTGCAACAACTGGTCTAGTGAGCACCTTGACAACAAGAACAGAAGATGAAGACAACAAACCAGTAAATCCATGGGTTTTAAACTTTTTTGTAGGTGAATGGAGGAGAGGAAGTGAGGTCGCAAGTTTTATCTTTTAAAAGGAGGCTGAATGTAAAGTACTTTGTCTGATGAAGTTCCTGAATTAATGTTTTAAGGGACGAAAGCTTACGTTTTGAATTTGGATTAAACTTGGAGTTCAAATGTGGATTTATCTCTGCTTGCTGCATTACTGTTTGCTGCATTGCGTATGAATTTGGACTATATTTTGCTTGCTGCACTACACCTGCTGTGAGCTTTTCTGTGGATTTACTGGTTTGTTGTCTTCAGCTTTTATTTATGAGGTCCATAATAATACGTTCCATGGCCTTACAGATGAGGCTGGCCAGGCTTATGGTTCTGTAATTCTCCAGGTCTGTTGCTAGAACACCTTTGTGAAGGGGAATAACTGTAGCTTTGTTCTCCATTCTGCAGGAACAAAGCCTGTGGTTAGGCTATGATTGAAAAGGGTACTTAGTGGTGATGCTAGTTCATGTTTTAGCCTGTTTAGAAGACAGCCTGGGATGTCATCTGGTCTGACAGAGGCCATGTTATTTGCCTTGGACAGGTCCTGCTATTCAGATATGTAAGGTGGGGAGTTTGGGGGAGGTTTTTTGTAAGTTAGGAGGGGATAAGGGAGTGAAATTTCACCAAACCTATCTGCTGCCAGGTTCGCTATCTCTGTGGGGACAGTATGTGTGATACCATTGGCCACCAGTTCTGCACATGCTTGGGTCCTCCCCTTTAGGTTATGTACATAGCTGTAAAAGGCCTTATAGTTATCCTTGGCAGTACTTGCTAGGTTTCTCTCAAAGGAGCTCTTGAATGATTTGATAAGTTGTCTTATTTGCGTGTTAAGGCTGAGGAGGGTGCTTTTCCATTGTTGGGTCCTTGTCTTTGTTTTCTTGGACAGCGACTTTTTGCATTCATTGTAGAGTTTGTTGATGCTGGAAGTCCACCATGGCAGCTTGATTTTACCTGGGGATCTGGCTTTGATTCTATCTGGTACAGCCAAGTTTATACACTTATGCAAGTGATTGTACAGGGCTTTAGTGTAAACTTCGATGTAGTTACCACTTTCAGCTTGGGGTGGGGCATGGAATGCATTTATATCTTTACCTAGGAGCATAAAGTTTGCCTTACTGAATTTTTTTAGTCTGATTTCACCCTGTGTGAGTTCTGGTGTTAGTTTCAGTTAGAAGGTGACTGATTTGTGGTCAGTTTTAACTAATGAGGGTCCAACAGTTGCACAGTGCACCTTTTTGATATGTTGGTGAGGACCAGATTAAGAATGTTTGTTCCTCTTGCTGGGGTACGGATAATTTGCTCCAGGGCATTTGAATTCACAAAGTCAAGGAACTTTTGTGCTAGTGAGTTTGGGCTAGAGAAGGTTTCCCAGTTGATTGGTGGGATAGTGTTCGGTAAGATTTGGATTGTCTTCAGTTTGGTTAAGTAGGCTTCATGGGTGTTATGACCCATGGAGGGGATCTATAACTGGCAAGGACTTCAGTGAGGGTCTTATCCACTGTAACCTGGACCTGGAGTTGTCCAGTCTAACTAGATGTGAGGTGAATTTATCTCTAATATAGATTGAAACACCGCCGCCTTTTGTTTTCACATGTTCATTTTGCACTCTGGGGCTGGAGTACTCTCTGAGGCCTTAAGCCAGGTTTCTGTGACTGCACGGACATCTACATCTTCTAGTAACAGAAGTGCTTCCAGGGAGTGCAGTTTTTGGTTTAAGCTTCTAGCCTTTAGCAGCATGACCCTTATTTTGTTTTGATTGGTTAATTTCACGTCAGTAATGTTGTTTTTGAGACCTTGCCTAAAAAAGGCACTATGGGGGAAGCAAAAGCCTTTGCCAGGAGCCAGAAGCATAGGGGTGCCAGGTGCAAACTGTCTCTGACAAAGCAGCGAGGTTTGTCGACCATGGCTTTCAAGACAGACAGGAACTAGATCCCCTTGGAATGACATAAAAAATTAAGCCAATTATTGAAATCAATTATTTTTGTTTATACTGTGGCATCATTCTAGGTGAGGGTAGTATGCTGCTCAAGGCTGAGACATACTTGCCTGGGACATTTACTCAGAGAGCTCGATCATGGCTCTCTTTATATAGTCCAGTGAGGTACAGTTCAAGTCATTTACTCCAGCATGAACTATGACAGAGTCATAATGGTACTTGTTGCTGAGAGACCTGAGTGCATGCATGATTTGGCAAAATCTGGCACCTGACAGGCAACTTACTGTGACTTTCTCCTTGTCCAACCTGGTGAGTGGGCATCCGTGTGTCTCACTACTGAGTCTCAAATGACAATAAAACTTTGTTTTTGAGTGTTATACCTTACGGACTTGGTGGGTGAGACACTGGTGTGGCTATGTATCACTGTTGCTGTGCAGACTGTGTTAGCTGTAGCAGACCTGTGTTTTGGAGGTCTCTATTGTTTCAGTAAGTTTTCGAGAAAATCTCCATGTATATGGATTTACGTATTTAATGATACTATGTGTATGAGTAGTGGTACTATGTGGATTATGTAGTGGTGAGTGAGAGAGGGCATGTAGTCTAGATTCTTGGTGTAAATACATCTCTCCCACTCTGTACTAGACTGTGTTATGAATAGAGGGTTGTCTGTGTACATTAGGCAATTGTTACACTGCCTCAAGAGACCCAAGTCTACGAGGTTGGCAGAAGAAACAAGGGTAGTCCAACTGTCCATAATACTAGGTTGAAGACCGTTGTCACTGGGAAGGCGGGGCTTTTCAAAAATGATCATGGAGGAAATCGGCAAATGGATATTTCTCCCTGGGTTTAAGGGAAAATTTGATGAATTTAACTGACTGGCTTTTTTGTTTGTCAGTCAGTGTGCTGCACGATGCACAAACAAGCAGAAACATGCTCAGATGCAGGGCCTAAATGCCAGAAGCTAAAACTTAAAAAAAAAAAAGACACTAACAAATTTCAAAAGGACCAATGATGATGCTTATTCCAAGCCCTAGACCATCCTCCCTTTACCAGGCAGGTGCCAATCAAACACACTTCTCTCATAAAAGTGCAGATAGGCCCCTTCCAATCCAAGGAGACCTGGAAAACGTGCTCAGAACAAGCAAACAAACCACTACAAACAGTTCCAGAAGTAGCAGGCCTGGATTTAGACTATGCTACACATACTAGCTACCCTAGTTTCAGCCAGAAACACTAGAAAATATTTAACACAGCAGAAAAATAGCAGTAAGACACTGAAAAATGTTTAAAACAGCAGAAAAATCAGCCAGGAAGCTCTAAAGAATGATTTAAACAGTTAACAGATCAGTTAATTAAGTACTGCTTGGTGGGAAAACTAGAGCAGGCAGAACAGAAAGCTTTAAAACAGTGAAAAAATACCAGTAAATACCTAACAAACAGTGGAAACAACAAAAAAGCTTGCTAAACAGTGACAACAGCAATAACATTTGATTTTTCTGGCATAGTCTAGCAGGCAATTGCAGGATAACAGTGTAGTTTAGTACACAGTGTATAAATAAAGTATAAACATAGGCAGCAGACAATAAAAAGGTGCAGTAAATAGTATAAATAAGCAAAAAACAGTCAACTTATTTTTTTGGAAGTTCAGAAGCCTCTAGTCATCTAGTTTCTCAGCTCAGAGTTGTGGCTGGTAGCCCACTTCAGATCAACTCGGTACAAACAAGCAGAAACCTGCTTAGATGTAGGATGTAAATACCAGAAGCTAAAACATGAAAAAAAAAACTCTAGCAAATTTCAAAAGGACCAGTGAGGATTCTTATTCCAAGCCCTAGTCCAAGCCTCCCTTACCAGTCAGGTGCCAGTCAAACATAGTTCTCTCACAAAAGTGCAGATAGGCCCCTTCCAATCCAAGATGGCCTGGAAAACATGCTCAGAACAAACAAACCACAACAAACACTTCCAGAAGCAGCAGGCCGGGATCTGGAGTATGCTACATCTACTACCTACCCTAGTTTCAGCAGGAAATACTAGAGAATAATTAACACGGCAGAAAAATGGCAGTGAGACACTGAAAAAATGTTTAAACAGCAGAAAATCAGCCAGAAAGCTCTAAAGCATGTTTTAAACAGTTAACAGATCAGTTAATTAAATACTTATTGGTGGGAAAACCAGAGCACGCAGAACAGATAGCTTTAAAACACTGAAAAATACTAGTAAGAACTTAACAAACAGTGGTAATAACAACAAAAGCTTGCTATACAGTGAAAACAGCAATAAAAGTAAATTTTACAGGTACTGTTTAGCAGGAAATTGCAGAATAACAATGGAGTTTAGTACACAGTAAATAAATATAGTATAAAAGTAGGTGGTGGGCAATAAAAAAGTGCAGTAAATAGTATAAATAAGCAAACAAACAGGCAGCTTACATTTTTTGGAAGCTCAGAAGCCTCTAGTCATCTGGTATTTCACCTCAGAGTTGTAGCTGGTAGCCCACCTCGGTTCAGCTCTGTACAAACAAGCAGAAACCTGCTCAGATGCAGGCACTAAATATCAGAAGCTAAAACTTAGAGTTCTCTCACAAAAGTGCAGATAGGCCCCTTCCAATCCAAGATGGCCGGAAAAACATGCTCAGAACAAACAAACCACTACAAACACTTCCAAAAGCAACAGGCCTAGATCTGGACTATGCTACATCTACTAGCTACCCTAGTTTCAGAAGGAAACACTAAAGAATATCTAACACAGCAGAAAAATAGCAGTGAGACACTGAAAAAATGTTTAAAACAGCAGAAAATCAGCCAGGAAGCTCTAAGGAATGTTTTAAACAGTTAACAGATCAGTTAATTAAGTACTTGGCAGGAAAACCAGAGCACACAGAACAGATAGCTTTAAAACAGTGAAAAATATCAGTAAGTACTTAAACAGTGGAAACAATAAAAACAGCTTGCTAAACAGTGAAAACAGCAATAAAATTCAATGTTACAGGTACCATGAAGCAGGTAATTGCAGTATAACAGTGTAGTTTAGTACACAGTAAATAAATACAGTATAAAAGTAGGCAGCGGGCAATAAAAAAGTGCAGTAAATAGTATAAATAAGCAAAAAACTGCCAACTTACATCTTTTGGAAGATCAGAAGCCTCTAGTCGTCTGGTATTTCTGCTCAGAGTTGCAGCTGGTAGCCCACCTCAGTTCATCTCTGTACAAACAAGCGGAAACATGCTCAGATACAGGGCCTAAATACCAGAAGCTAAAACTTAAAAAAAAGAGATAGCTTTAAAACAGTGAAAAATGCCAGTAAGTACGTAACAAACAGTGGAAACAACAAAAAAGCTTGCTAAACAGTGATAACAGCTTTACCCATACCTCTCAAGTGTACCTCATTACGAAAAACGTACCTCATTTGGCGTCTTAAAAAGTTCACGTTCCTCGAAGTTCCTCAAAGTTCCACATTGAAAGACTCTATCACACATTCAGCATTAGGAATTTTTTAAAGTGAAATCCATTGCAAGTAGAAATGACTCATATTAATTCATCAAAAGATCTTCTTTATAAGTAAAACCAGCATATTTTAACCATCCTATAACATTCCTATTTGAATTTGTCAGTAAGCCATTAGTATGTGTTCCACATTTTGCCCATTTGTTCCACCTTATGAGGGCTAGTGTTCCTCATTTTTCAGATGGAAGGTTGAGAGCTATGGCTTTACCCACAGCAAACTAAGTATACACTGGATTCAAGTTTCTATTTTGCAGTTGTGCTGTGGTTAGGAACCCAAACTGTTTGCATGTCCTTTGCCTAAACTCTAGCCCATGGTGACACTGATAGGTACTGATACATCCTTGGCGGTGCCCGGAATAATTGCCAGCTGCACAAGATTTTAGTAAGATTGCTTCTGGTATGTTTTTTAAGGGGCTTACAGATCTGGATGATAACACTAGTGCTGTTTAATTTAGACAAAACTCAGTGGTATGATTATAGGCTTTACCTCTGAAACAGAGGCAAGTATTAATAGTGGGTGTGTTTGTCTCCATTATCAAAGGCAGATGCTTGCTACAACACAGATGCTTGCTACAAATGTAAAAAGCAACTTGCTACAATGCAGATGCTTGCTGCAAATGTTAAACCAGTTTGATACAATGCAGATGCTTGCTACACATGTAAAAAGCAGCTTGCTACAATGCAGATGCTTGCTGCAAATGTAAAAAGCAGCTTGCTACAATGCAGACGCTTGCTACAAATGTAAAAAACAACTTGCTACAATTACAATACCACATACAAAGCACTTTTGCTCTTCAGATGTATCTGCAAATACAATACTAGCATGCCTTCCTGAAGGCCTGTACTACATTACAGCACCACTGGGGTCTGACGGTGACATCCCCTAACACTTGCCTGCACCCAGGGCAGCCACGCCATTCACCTGACCCTCACTTCTCCTCTTATCAAAGGTATGGACCTCAGTGAGGATGATTAGCTATTTCAACTGCCTTCTATAAAGGTGCATTTTCTGAAAAACAAGCAGCTACAATATTGCAATGAGAATTGTGGCAAATCTGATGATATTCCCAAGGAATGAGTCCCAGACTGGACTGCTTATTAAGGAGTCTGCATGAGCAGTAATTATTCATATACTGATGTCATGCACCCCATTTCTTCTGGATACAGAATATTAGTAACATTTTATGGGTGAAACAAAGGGTACAGATTTTATTTTACTACAGTAACATTTATTGTATAGAAGACTTTTGGATTAATAGCTGGAAGAAGAAAGGGAAGTTGCACCAGAGAAGATTGCCAACAACATTCACCTTAACATTTTCATCTAGGAAAAGAACAAAGAATGATATTTTATAATGGACAGCCTGCTGCTTGTTTTAAGTGTGAGGATATAGGGCATATAGCTGCACAATATGGGTGGAATTCACAAAGATGGTACTCCCAGAGAACTTTCAGTGAACATTCACAATAAAAGGAGCATGCATGAGGTGATGCACAAATGTGGCTTTATGCACGTGGCAGCCAGAATAAGTAGACCTACCCCAGCTTTGTGTGCCCAGGGGATCTATTTCAGAAGATCACCTCAACAGAAAGTCAAACTTCATATGGTTGAGACCATATAATCAACTTTCCGAAAAGTCAAACGATGGAAAACAACAAAAATCTACTTTTTTGAAGGGTGACAAAACCCTCCCTTCACCCCACAGCCCTGCATATTATATATACCAACTTCAAGCTCACACAAGTGGGGAAAGAGTAACTTCCTCAATCCCCACTGTACAGAGATTTCCATTCAAAAGCTTTGACATTTTGGAAAGTCAGTCATATGATCTGGACTATATGAAGTTTAACTTTTTGTTGAATTGATTTTATGAATGGAAGTCATGTTCGGGATATACTAGTGGGTAGAAACCTTCAAAGAAAAGTCAGTTTTAATAAGCACAAACAAAATATTTAAAAATCAGCAGCAGATATATGCAATACAGTATATGTCTGCAAGTACGCAACAAAGTACTATAAAATTAGATCCGTACACTTTCTGGGAATACAGTTTTGTACGCTCAAGGGAGCCACTTGACAACACTGTAGTACTTTTTTGTGTAGAACTGAAGATGTTTAAGTAATCCCCTATGAAACAGCTTCACATATTTTTTTTCCATTTTGAAGAGATATACAGCCTTGTTACAACTAAAAGGGTGACAGTAAAACTCCTGATTAATATATGATTGTGAATGAAAATCTTCAGAGTATATGGCTCACCAGTTCTGTATAGCAGGTGAAATTTATTCCTGTTGTTCACAAATAAATCTAATCTATTCCCAGAGAACATAAACAAAGAGGCATGTCCAACATTTATGAGAGTTACCTGCAAACTCATACTAACCACCTTCGCAAATAGGCTGTGAGGTAAAACTCATAACCAAGCTTTTAACAGCTGACCAATATCCATCATAAAAATACTTCATTTAACTCCTTCACTCCATTGGAGCTCAGGAAGTTTGCACTGTAAGCCTTTAGACAGAATCAAATTATTTCCACACATTTCAAGCAAATGTTGATATTTCTGGAACCATAGAGTTTATGAAAGAAACATAAATGGCAAACCCTTCAGCACAAACTGTTTTTATAGTGGCATTATTGTTTAGGTTCTCAGTCTTAAACTGAATTTTGTAAATCACAGTAAACACAGTAACTATTACATATGTAATATTTTTTAAACAACTTACAATGTCTCAGCAACCACTCAAGTTACACACATACTGTCAGCAGCATTTTATTCATGTACCTGAGAGCTTCCATATGAGGCTAAGGAGTTCTGTCTGTGTTACCTGGTTGTTGAGATATTTAGAAAAATGTGAAAATTATATCTACATAAATTAATATCATAAAAACAACAGTCAATATCTATTTTCTTGCACTAGACAGAGGTCAAGTATTAATTCAGTTGTTTGCCATTGTGTAAGTTTTAAGATAAAATCTTTTAAAATTTTGTAAATAGCATGGTTTTTGAATTATTGATGCAAATATGAACAAATAATTTTGACGCCTAGAGGTGTCAGTAGGAGTTAACTGCAGATGCACCTGGAGGCATCACTCATAATACATTATTCCTGATGATATCAGCTCTGAACTGATTCATCTTCTGTTTGAATGAGCTGTAAATCTAGTTTTGAAGCTTTTATAATATAGTACATATATCTGGCCTGCCTTGCAATCCAAGGAACTCACACAAGGTTATAGTCCTTGGTTTAAGGACTGCCTTAACCCTGAAGTTATCAATACATGTCTGAGCTGAAAATACCTCCAGGGATTGGTAGGGGATAAATTATACTATTTACATAAATGGTCAACAGGGGCTAAATATACATAATGTTCGATTGTTTGTATTATATGTTTAAGTGTATAAATCCTGTTTTGCTGTCATTCTGTATAATTTATAATCTGCTTTCCCGCTATAAAAATATATTTTTTGAGGGGCTTCAGATAATCCTGCTGACTTTATACAGTGAAAAATTAGCCTTATGTTTGACAACTAGACAATAATACCCTTAAAGTCTGCTAAGTAAAGCTTTATTGTACCAAAATATGCCTGTTGGGGAGCAAGCACCAAGAAGACTGTCTTCCAGCTAGGCCCAGAGTGGCATTGAAATTTTGGACATAGAAAACATCTTATATAGTGTGCATGCTGAGACAAATTTCCTAATGTTTTGGAGACATAGACCACCTTTGGCACAAGTGAAGTACCTAATGTCTGCCCGAATCCCAAATTAAAGTAAATATTAATTTATTAATCCTTGCTAACAAGGGGCTAGTCTCGGGAACAGGAATGTGTCTAAGCAGATAGTGTGACTCTGGAGAAAATCTCATCTTCAAAGCATCAGTCTTCCTAATGAAAGGGAGGTGAATTTCTTAAAAATATGAACTGAAATAAATAAACATGACCATACTTTGGATAGGTTTGCTGTTACACTGACCACAAATGTGGAATAAAGTTCTATACCCAAATATTTAAGGAATTGGCTATATCAATTATAAGGTAAATGACAACAATCTTTCTTTTAATTTAATAGCAGCTGTAGTGATACATAATATATCTGACTTGGAGGCATTGACCTTATGTCTAGCTAATGTTTGCTACTTGGAAAACAGTTCCATGAACAGCTGGGAAACCCTTAAGAGATTCCTTGTCAAAACTAAGCAGTCATCTGGAAAAATAATAATCTAAAACTCTTCTTGTCCCATGTTCATTCCCCTGGTATTGGAAAACTAGTTGTTAATCTCAATAAAGGATTTATATCTAGCTAGAAAAGAAGGGAGAGACACGGACAGTCTTTTCTGGTGCTTCTGCCAAGAGGAAAAACAGCAGTAAATATATGCTTGCTAGGAGAAAACATAAGTTGGAAGGATATTCCAAAGAAATCGGAAGCAGGACAGTTTGACCCTGGACGGTTTGACCCCGATTAAATTTGATGAAAGCATTTTACTATTTAATATTTTACTCAGGAATTTTACATAGTAATTTAATATATTATTTAACATTTTAATATGTAAATGTTAATTTATTTAACATTTTAAGAACGTGCTATGAGCCAAACTTGTTTTTAAAGTCTATAAATGCAGCTACTGAGAGATGAGACCGTTTTATTCACTCTGAACTGAAGAGATCAGAGTCCTACATGATCAGTCCCTGATCTTCCCTTGATGAATCCAGCTTGTGTTTCATTAATTTATTATCCTGGCATATAGTTTTGCCTCTGCATTTATTAGACATATTGGTTTATAATTACCTATCTTAGTAAGATCTTCGCCTGGCTTAGGTAGTACTAATATTCTAAATTCCTGCTTGGAAAGAGGGTATCTATAGAAAATGTATTATTAAACAGTAATGTAAGTGGTCGATGCAGGAAAAATTGAGTACTATAATATAGATGATATGTTTGTCCAGCTGGACTTGGTGCTATACCCTATCGGTAGTTTTAAAAGTTGTTTTAAATTCATGCACTGTCACAGGAGCTGATAAATTGCCTCTACCATACTAGCTGTCATTTTGGGGAAGCTGCAGATATAGAAAATTTTGAGAAGTGGATTCTATAGAACCAAAGTGGGTGATGAGACTGCTTTCTTCATATAGCACAGAAAATAATTTATAAAACACCTGTTATGGGCGGTGGAGATGTTACAGCAGGAATATTCATCTGTTGCCAATGTTGCATTAGCATATAGGTCTGCAAATTCACCTACTTTACAACCATCTGCCCATGCCTGGGTAGCATGTCTCCTCAAATGCAACTCTGCCTTTCCTTCTTAATATGTACTAACTCAGTTTTAACTAATTTGTATTGCTTCAACACACGTTTGTCACAAAATGTCCCTTTTTTACATCTTTCTAATAGGCCTTCTGATTAAGCTGGTAAAGACTGGTATTTATTATCTCGTCAGCTCATACGTTTCTCTTTTGCAAAAGAGCAAATAGCTTGGAGCTCAGGTTTAAAAGACTCTCACCAAGTAAAAATGGGTTTCATTGTATCTGACTGCCCCACTTCTGAAGATACAAAGAGACAGAGTCAGGGTCTTTCAAAATGAATGGGTCCATCCTCCACTGTCTAATGCAGAATGTACAGTTTGTATATTTATTTCTAGAATAACAGCTTGATGGTTTGATAACAGACACAATAATGTTAAGACACAAGAAACATTAGGCAAAAAGCATTGTAAGATAAGACAATATTTTGCTACAGCTACTGACATTAGGATTAATAAAAGTAATGTCCAAACAGTTCCCCTGATAATAGCCTTTCTACGTCACAAGGCTGTAACTCTGATATTTTTATTTGTATCACTTTTTGTACTTTGATATGTTTCTCCATTCTTGGGGATATTCTATCTAATACTGAATCAGGTGGAACATTGAAATCACCTCCCATCAGTATGGATGTTCAAGGTTCGGACATAGATTCAAGACGACAAAATATTTCTAGAAAAAATATGGTACATCTGCTTTGGATCCATATACAATACACAGGAGGACTGTCTGAGCCTGACAAGGTAGTTTTTTTCCTCTTCATCTTTGAATAAAGTAGAAATTTGTCCCGCTAGTTTACAGCTTATGCTAATGGCTATACCTCTCTTCGAAGCATTTGACAAATTAGTATACATTCCATAATCTCTTAGTGTCATACACCTAGAATGCTTTCTTGTTATTTTTAATTCTTAAATAAATGAACTACCTAACTTTAAGTAGCTCACATACCTATTAAACACATGCTGTTTAATTAATGATTTAAGACCTCTAATATGTATGGTCACTCCAATAACCTGCAAAATGCTAATAACAATAAAAAAAATAAAAACTACCTCATAACCACTTAAAGACCGTACTATTTTTAATGTAAATATGTACACGATAGTAACAACTGTTGCTTACTTTTCACAAACGTACCCCACACTGGTGCTTACTATCAAATATAAACTAATAGGGTTCTGTGTCTGGCTGCTGACAACACATATATTCATTTTATAATAATTTGCAATTTAATAGTTAATTGCTAAGAAATTTGCCTTTTGCCCTTTTTATTGGAGCAGGTAAAAGTTAAGGAAGATCCAAAAAAAAATCTGCAAACTGTTGGTGTCGCCCTGCTTGGTTTTCAGAGGAGGGGGCTGCTGAGAGTGTTGTAGGCCAGAGGTTTGATTAGAAGTCATAAAATCATTCACCCTGTTCAATAAAGCTTGAAAATAGTTTGCTATAGGAATATCAAAAAATTGGAGACACTGTTTTCCACTATGGGTGATCTGGACAATTTCTCTCTGTCACATGGCATATAGCCAAAGCAGAACAAAAAGATGATCCAGAAGACCTAGGTGCATCCTTAACAACGGCCACAAATTTCCCATAGGCAGTTGGGCACTTTGGTCGCTTATCCAAAGGTTGCTGGTTTTGTACAAAAGAAGAACATTCCATTTCCATTGACACTCAGGTGTATCATCCTGAAGATGAATTTAAGAAATTACAGTACACTCCTCAGTTTGTTAAACAAGCACTTTTTTCCTTCCTTGGCACTTAATATTGAAAGAGGCTGGAAATTTAGAATATGTTGGGAGGTCATTTTTACAGCATAATGACCTTAGATGACCAATGGACTCTGTGTTATTAATAACTTCAAGAGAAAAGTCCTAGAATAGCTGAACTTGTTGTCCCTCTTATTCAAATAACTTCCCTTCATTTGTTTTGTCCAAAATGCTCTTTTTCCACTTCATTGAGGAATTTGTCACTTGCCATGGAGGTTGCCCTGATTTAGGAAGGAGGTACAGTGAATGGTATGCTGTGCGTATAATGATCAGTTGAGTAATGTTGAGTGCTTTAGGAAGAGCTGATTGTAAAAATGTCACTAAATTCCCTGTTGTTGATGCTGCACATAAACCAGCAAACCTCACATTATTAGGCCTGGTGCGATTCTCCAGATATCGCTATTTAATTACGATCGTCGCTAGAGTAGTCTTTTGTCCCTGCACCGTGAACTGAGACGACTGTGTCCTCTGGGAGTTCACTGTGATGGATGACTCCAGGAAACCCAGTTTTCTGGTAAGCTGATAGAATTCATTTCAGTTTTGTGAAGCAAGTATCTTCATCCCTGCCTTCTCCTCCAGTATTTTATTGATTATCAAGTTAAAGCAACCAGTGTTCCCCCTAAATCTGGTTGGTAACGTGACTGGACCACAGGATTGCTGACTGAGCCATCAGTGCTCATACTGTCTGACGTCCAGGGCAAAGAAGTTGGTAAGTATAACCCAAGAGAAAACACGGCAAACAGGAATCCTCTGATGAAAGAGTTTAACATCAAAGTGATGGTTGCCACATCAGAACTCAGGAGTTAAAAAAACATGCAGCGACTATGCTTACGCTGCATTGGCCCTACTGCTCTACCACTTTGGTGGGGTGAGATCTCTGGTTGGGGAATAGTGCATGACTTATAAGGGGTGAGGAATGAAGATACTTAGCTTTTCTAATGTATTTATTGAATTATCTCTTAAGACATACGCAAACATACATTTATATATAAAAAAACATTAACATGTTCCCAGTTACAAACATTATACAACACATGCATTCTTTTGTATAACTATTATCAATCCAATCACATAAATTGATCAGTTCCTGCCTTCCCTTAAACCACTCTCCTCCACCAAAACATTACTCTGCGGGTATTGTTCCAACAATTCTGATTTATTATGTAATTTGCTCCTACCTGTTTCTAACAATCCCACTTAATATTCTTTTGTCCCTGTTACAGTATTCAATACTTCAAATAAAGTTGGTTTAGAACTTGATTTTAATTTTCTAGAAACAGTTTTTTTTTGCAACACTAGCATTAAATTTAACAAGGCCTTACTATGTCAAGACAATCTGAATCTCGTATCCCAAGTTAAAAAAATTATTTGCTTAGTTACCCTCATTTGTTCGCCCAGTATTCCTAACAGAGTACTCTGCAGGAAAATGTTAAAGTGTGTCAACTCATTACACTTTCGAAATATAATATGTTCCCAGTTACCTCTTCCTTTCTCATCACACCTCCAACATTTGGCATTAACTTCAGGAAAAATTATTTGAAGTCTTCTTCGGGTATAAAAATACCTATGCAACTAGTTCCAAGCAAAAATCCTAAATCTTCTAGACTCTGTTGCATATCTGGGATTCATGCATACATTTTTCCATTGTTTTCTTATGAATTTTTTATCCAGTCTCTCTTCCCAATCTTTTCTAAAGTCCTCTGATTGGTCCCTATTGTGAACCAATCAGAGGATGTTAGAACCAAATTGTTCCATGTGATGGCCATCCAGGTAGACATATGAAGGGACAGACAACTCCTGACTGCATTTTCAATGTTACAGTCAGGCAAGGTCTCAGAGATTGGTCTGTTGCCCCCCCCCTTCCAAAATGAAACTGAGGAATGTATGATTAATTTGCTGATTATTACCACCGTTGATCATTCTAGAAGTTCCTCAAAGAACCTCGGTTAAGCACATGAACCAGAATGGCTCTTGAATATGATCACTGAGGAATTTCAAATTTTGCACTATTAACTATATATTTTATCTTATTGTTTCTGGTTCTCCAACTCAGCCTTAACTGTAGAGCCAAAAAGCAATCACCCTTCAAAGGGATGATTCATAAATGTCACCTTGTTGTCCTTGATGAAATCAGCAAAATGCAGCTGGGCATGGCAGCACATGACAAATTTAGTGTCTGTTGTTCTTCCTGTATCACCTGCAGTGTTATGAGCTAGATGCACGCTCTTATTGGCTACCAAACAAAAGGCTGATCTAGAATGGCAGATTGAACTTTGCATCTCCATCTGGTAACCCTGCCAGTGACTTCACATCTCTTATGCCAGCTCCCTCTGGAAACAAAACACAGGAGAGATTCTGCAACCCTCAGGTAAAAGGTGGAGGACATGTTAATATGTTAATACCTTGCTTTAGTTAAATGGGAACAAGAGTATATTTTTAAGAATAATGCCTTCGCTGGATACGTTATTTATTATAAAAGATTTGTTGATAACATTTTTATTTTGTGGAAAGGCCCAGTAGATTTGATAGTTTTGTTGCATACTTGCACTCTACCACACCATTTCTTAAGTTTACGAGTGCATGGTCGAGAAAATTAATACGTTTCTTGGATGTGGTTGTCAGTAAATATCTTGGAGGGAGTTTGAAGACAAAAAGTTTTAGGAAATAATGCAAAAAGAATACTCTGTTGCATAAGACCAGTATAGCCTTGACTTATTCTAGTAACATTAAAGCAATTTGTGATATTATTAATAAAAATTGGGCTATGTTACAATCTGATGAGATGGTAAGGATACACCGAGATTCACGTTTAGGAATAGTCGATCATTAAAAAGGCAGTTAAAAGAACATGAAAGATGTATGTATTCCACCATCAGATAGTGAAGGGACTTATTCTTGTAGGAAATACAGAGCATGTAGGTACATCCCTACAGGTAATAAGTTTATACATCCCACACGAGGTTTCGTGATTGAGACCTCATTACATGCAGATTGCTTGATTAAAGATCTAGTTTATTTTGCTTACTGTACGAAATGTTATGCCTATTATATAGGTAAGAGGAATAGACGCTTTAAAGATAGAATTTTAGAACATGTCAATGACATTAGGAATAAAAAAAAGGCCACCGATGCATTAGCCCAGCATGTATTAGACCATGGGCAAGACCATAGCTTTAGGTTTTTGGTTTTAGAGATTTTAACAGTTAGTATTAGAGGTGGGAACTTTAAGAATTTAACTGAATTGAAAGAACAAGAACGGATAATACATTTAGGTGGGGATAGATTTCCTGGTTTGAATGAAAGGGTTTCTTTGAAAGGTGTGTATGAGATTTTACTCTCTTATTGTTTCAATTATGTTATCAAGCTGCTGATAGGTCACTGACACCTATATGTAGTGAGTGGAATTAATTGTTTTCAGGTCTGAGGAAGCAGTCATGTATTTTGACTGTGAAAGCGCTTACCAACTTTGTGTTGTTTTTTACCAGTGTTTTAGTTCTTAGATTACATTTTTTTTAACCAGCCATGGAGTACTCTGTTTCATCTGTTTTTGATATATTTGGGGTATAAAAATACCTATGCAAACAGTTCCAAGCAAAAATCCTAAATCTTCTAGACTTTCTTGAATATTTGGGAGGCATACATATGTCGTCCCATTGTTTCCTTATGAATTTCTTATCCAGTCTCTCTTCCCAATCTGTTCTAAAGTCCTCTAATTGGTTCCTATTGTGAACCAGTCAGAGGAGGTTAGAACCAAATTGTCCTGTGTAATGGCATCCATGTAGACATGTGAAGGGACAGACATCTCCTGACTGCCTTTAGACTGTGACAGTCAGACAAGGTCTCAGGGATTGGTCTGCTGCCCCCCTTTCAAAATAAAACTGAGAAACGCATGATTAGTTTGTGATTATTACCACCTATCTGGAAGTTCCTCCAAGAACCTCAGTTAGGCACACGAACTAGAATTGTTCCTGAATATGATCACTGAAGAATTTAAAATTTTGCACAATGGACTAACTATTTTATCTTCTTGTTTCTGGTTCTCCAACTCAGCCTTAAATGTAGAGCCAAAAAGCAATCACCATTCAAAGGGATGATTCATAACTGTCACCTTGGTGTCCTTGATGAAATCAGCAAAATGCAGCTGGGCATGGCAGCACAAGGCAAATGCAGTGTCTGTTGTTCTTGCTGCATCACCTGCAGTGTTATGAGCTAGATGCACGCTGTCATTAGCTACCAAACAAAAGGCTGATCTAGAGTGGCAGATTGAACTTTGCATCTCCATCTTGTAACCCTGCCAGCGACTTCACGTGTCTTATGCCAGCTCCCTCTGAAAACAAAACATAGGAGAGATTCTGCATCCCATAAGTGAAAGGTGGATGACATGTTAATATGTTTAACAGCTCTGCATAACACAAGCTGTTCATTATTCCTTGGATAAATTGCTGTGCTGGGTAATGTGTCATCCTGTAGTGGCCCTTCAGTTTCTCTGTCCTGGCCAGAGATAAGGTTAATTGCAGAAGTGCCAGACAAAATGTAAGTTTGTAGTTGAGGCCAAAGTAAGTGTAGGCATAAAGAGCAGAAAAATGCTGAAATGTCAGTATTAACTGCATCAAGATCAACATCAGTACCATCCCCGGAGTGCATACATTCAACTCTAAATGAGTAATACATTAACCCATCAGGACTGAAGTCAAGACTGAAAAAGTGAGTTCTGTGCCTGACCCAGCAACCTGACCATCAGGGCTGAATAACTGGTCAATCCCAAGGCCAACACAGATGGCATTAATGCCAAAGGCTAAAAAGTCAATGTTAACAAAGGCAAGTATGGACCTGCAAGGGTTGGCAGTAACACTGATGTTTAAGGGTTGAGCTAGACCCCCGGAACAAAGGATTCCCCCAACACTAGCAGCATTAGTCCCATGTACATTGATTCTAATTGAAGAATCTGAGTCAGTATCGTCGGTACCAAATTCTGCAATCCCACCATTAACCCCACAGTCAATTCTAAAATCCCACTCAGCATCAACATCAGTGCATGAACCATCAGTACTGGTCTTACAGGCATCAAGGCCTAAAACAAGCCTGGTAAGGAGAGTCAAGATAGTGGCACAAAGTAGCATGGCAAGGATGAAGAGCATCTAACTGTCCCAAAAGAGTTGCAGGAGAGCCCCAAAAACACATATACTCCAGCCAACAAAGATTTTATGGTTGTCTTTCATAATGTGTGACGAACTTCTCAGTTTACAGTATCCAAATCAAGAAGCAGGCACTAGTTGGGGCTCCTTTAGGGTAAAGTAATATATGTTAGGTGGACACTATAAACAAATTTAATTTGAATGTTTTGAATTTTCATCCATCTAAGATGACATAATTCTGTGTATTCACCCCACATTTTCTATATGATAATTAAGTCCTCACACCTGAGAAGATGACCAGCAGGCATTAAAAGTCAGGGAGGATGTAATAAGTGGACATAAAGTCTAGACAGAGGTTTCTTAGACCTTGTTTCAAATAATAACCAACTTCATAAATCCCAGCAATTATCTAACTGTGATTTAATTTCTCTAGTGGAAACATGAGCATAAAATAACAAATAACTTAAGAAAATCCCAAAGTTTGGAGTTTATCAAAACTGAGAACTGCATTATTATTAAACACAGATATTGCAGCAAACCATTTTACCTTTATAAACATCTTAGAATTCTAAGCTATACAAAGATATACATAAAAATGTAAAAATATGACTCTGGGTTATCCGGGCGTGTTGACTAATGTCACCAAATAAGCCTTGGTATTTGCCAGTTATAAGTAGGTTGAGGACCTGGCCTAATCTGATCCAGGGACCCATGCTAATGGTGGGAGGAGTGCATGTGCCCCTATTGACTAATGTGTGCTTGCTATAACGTCCAGCAGCCCTGGGTCAATAAGCTACTGGCTGGATGGTATCCAATTGTCCACCTTGGTTTACCTGAGATAGCTCTGTTGAATGAAAGATGGACATAAAACCAATCAACCTGCCAAACATGAATTAAGAATTGCCATACTCAGTGTAGGCTCCCTGTGAAGATGGCGCTAGGAAGTGAATGACATGATGGTATGGCAGAGACTGGACATCTTATGTTTCGAGGAGACAAGATGGAAGGGCGGTGCAGCAAAGCCACTTGGCTTGGGATCCAGACTCTATTAGTCAGGAGGAAGAGGAGGAGGATGGGCTAGAAATGGTGTAGGAACTGTGGTGAGAGAGAGGTTTCAGAAGACAGTGAGGGATGTCATCAGAACAGACACAGACTCATGGCAATCAGCCTACCACCTAATGATAAGGCAGTATTCATAATCTCAGCATATGTCCCACAGCAGGGTTGTGACAGTGAGGAAAAGAGTTCATTCAGACAGCAGTTGCAGGACCTACTAGAAGGACAACAAAAACTGGTGTTGGTAATGGGTCACCTGAAAGCACATATCATGATAAACAGAGCAGGATATGAGGACTGCCTGGGTCCACATGGGTGGGGCAACAGGAATAAAGGAGAGGCCATTCTAGATTTCTGTCTAGCAAATGGCTTGATAGTAGCTGACACACAGTTCAGAAAGAGAGACAGTCAGAAGATCACATACAGGAGTGGCCAACATGCAACTCAGGTAGACTTTCATCTAGTAAGAAAAGGGCACTGTGGTTGAATCAGTGATTGCAAAGTCATCCCTGGTGAAACAGTCAACACAGAATAAACCACTAGTTGCCACAATCAGCTGCAAGCAGTGGTCAGAGAAGGCTCTAAGGCCAACAGGGACCAGGCTAAAGACCTGGAAGTTGACTGGAGAGAAAGTACAACAGTTCACAGAACTATTCAGGGTTCTAGCACCCCAAGAAGAGGAGAAAATAGGTGAAGTTGAAGAAGAATGGCAGTGCCCCAAAACAACATATGTGAGGACTATAAAAAAGATATGTGGCCGAGCTAGATATGGAAATAAGGTACATAAGGAAAGCTGGTGGTGGCATGCAGAAGTCCAGGAAATCATCAAAAGAAAGAAGGATTGCAGAAAAAAGTGAGAGATAGAAAATATGGACCAGGCTAGGAAGGAAACTGGTTGGCTAACAAAGAGCTAACAACAGGCTGCAATAGCAAAAAAACAAGGCATCAGAGGCACTCTACTAGCTTCTGTAAAGTGACTCAGTAGATGGCACAAAGAAACTCTATCAGGTTACAAGGCGCACAGAAAGATAAAGAAGATAGTCTACTCAGAGGTGATCTCTGCCTAACATACAAAGCTATGTCAAACCCAGAACTGTTGGACATGCTCCACTTAAAGAAATCCCAATCCCTCCGAGCTACAAGCACTAGGAACTTAAACCTTGTCACCACAATAAACAGAACATGCCGGAGGGATAGATTCCTGTCCCAGAGACTTCCCATACTCTGGAATAAACTACCTATTTATATCAAAGAAAGCTCCTCATTAGCACTCTTCAATAAAAATCTTGATTGGATGGGAAATAGGAAATTCACCCCGGGAATCACCTCTGTGGCTCTGCTTGACAGTGGCACAGGAAAATTATTTTCTTGGGTGGCAAAAGCCAGGGTACCTTTTTGGCTGGGCTTGTATAGGCCCCAGGGCTGATAGCCTAGTACCTACCTATGAACCTATGAACCTATAGTCAGACACCTTTAATAAGGGATGCCAGCAACAACCTGCTCACCAATCCACTGGACATCAAAGGCAGATGGAAGGAAAATTTCCAGCAGCTACTGAATGAAGAAAACCCCACAGAAGTTATACTCCCCCAGCCACAGCCTACAATGAGAGAAGAGGAGAAGCCCACCCTAGAGGAAGTAAGAACAGCACTAAGGAAAATGAAGTCAGGGAAAGCAGCAGGCTCAGATGAGGTCACAGCAGATATGATAAAGATGCTGGGTGGGATAGGGGAGAAATGTCTCCGTAGGGTACTCATAGCTGTATGGCTAGAAAGACGTATCCCAGATGATTGGAGAATATGCTTACTAGTGCCAGTGTTCAAGAACATAGGGGCCATTCACAACTATGGGCACTACAGTGGTATCAAACTCATGTCATACTGCATGAAAGTTCCGGAGAGTATGACTGATAAAATATTACACAGAGTAGTAGAAAGAAAGATGGAAGATAAGCAGTTCGGATTCAGGTCATGGTGCAGCACAACTGACCCATTATTTGCACTGAGACAGATACTTGCAAAAAAGCTAGAAATGAAGAAAGAGTCCAGTTAGGCATTCCTAGGCTTGGACAAAGCATATGACACGATCCCAAGAAAGCTGATTTAGGAAGTCCTGTGGTGGTTTGACATTCTAGAAACAATGGGATTGGGTGTGCATTAGGGTTTAGCTCTTAGCCCGCTGCTGTTCATACTGGTGATGGACTACATTAGCAAACAGGTCAAAGGGACAGATCAACAAAGTTGCTATATGCAGATGATGTAGCATTACAGGCAGACTCTGAGCAAGAACATCAGCAAAGGCTAGAGGAATAGAATGCAAAACTGAAGGCACATGGGATGAAACAGAGTACAAATAAGACAGTGGTAATGACAGCAAATAGGGAAAATCAGAATAAGCTGAGAACTGAGATAGCAGGGAAAATATTGGAATAGATTAACAGCTTCAAGTACTTGGGAAGAGTAGTTGAGGAGAAGGAAAGTCTGAATGAGGAGGTCAAAGCCAGAATCAAAGGGGATGCAGTCAACTGGCACAGAGTATCAGGGGTAGTGTGTGACAGAAGAACGCCAAAGAAGCTGAAAAGTAAGACACACTAAACAGTGGTGTGACCAGAACTACTGTATGGTACAGAAAACTGGGCAATAAGGGAAAAGAAATTGAGAAAGCTAGAGGTGATGGAGATGAAGTGCCTGAGACAGGTGGTAGGTTGCACACTGTGGAAAAAAAGAGGACATGAGAGGACATGAGAGCAGAAACCAAAGTAGCTCCAATTACAGAAAAGGTCAAAGAGAACAGATTACGGTGGTTCAGGCACATGTGCAGAAAAGCAGAAGACAATCTGGTGAAGAAGATTTGGCAGACAGGAAGAAGACAGGAAGAAGACAAGTGGAAACAAGGGTGTCCAGCAAAGATGTGTATGGATTGCGTGAGAGAAGTCAGGCAAGAGTGTCGAAGAAGCTGAGTGGCATTAAATGGAGAGATGGTGACAGTTGGCATGACACCAGGTCCCCATGAAGAAAATGGGGGTTAATGTTGATGACAATGATGATGAAGATAACGCTATAACCCTATTCACCTTGACCAATAGATAGGAAATGGGAAATTCACCCTAGCTCTGGCCCCTATGTCTCTGATATTCAGAGGCAGACAGTAATATACACCCCCACATAATCTCTAGAAACTTCCTAACTAATGTACCCCTTCCTAATAAACTTCCATGATACAGAGTGACACAATTGGGTTGGATTGCATGGCCTGGCGGTCATTAGCCTGGTATCTAACTATGAACCTATAAGACAAAAACACACTGACTACACCTTTAATGCCTGAAGAAACTGTTCTAATACATTTATAACATACCCCAAAATACTTGTAATCCTTTTCAGCTTGTGATCAGTTATTAAACTGCTTCACAATAAATCTGAATACGAAAGAGAAGAGAAAGAGGTGAAATAAAACTATAGTCAAATGTTGAACTCAAAGGTTGTTCCATTCTCCTATATTAACTAGAGGTTGAAACGACTGAAGCCCAAATGAGCTGACATTGATACCAAGTTATACAAGAGAGATGAGGCTAACGCCATCCAAAAAAAATACTACATAAATCTTATTTTTTAGAAGATCCCTACTATAGGATTAATAAGTTTGTTCACGACAAAGAACAGCTGTTTAGGCAAATAATATTTACTAAAATAAATGACTGCCTAGAGAAAGGGGATGTAAATGGTAAATCTTTGGGCAGGTATGTTTAATGTTTCTGCAATCTTTGATGGATAAATCTGGACATCTTTCAGGTGGTCCACATGATATTGATGATGTATATATATGACAGCATCTGTGATGTTTTATGCATGAATTTGATTTACATTTATTAAAATATAATAACTCAGATTTTTAGTGATTAATTTTATACCCAAATAAATTCTGACTTTTTAGTTAGCTCAAAAATCCTAGAAACAGACTAAATTAAAATATGATTACTAGAGAGACGTAGATAATTCACATATAAAAAGTATTAATAAGATAAAAATTCTGGATCCAGAAGAAAATCTGATTATCTGTTTGGAGTAAAGCTATGGTTCCATGGCTAAAATAAATGAAGATGAAGCCCCAGTCTTACACGATTTAACTGTACAAATTTCAGAGTAATAGTGCAATTGTTTTTCTTTCGGCTTTTCCTGGTTAGGGGTCGCCACAGCGGAACTCTGGTCCACTAATGATTGGCAGTCGATTTTTATGGTATCGAAGTGCCAGCCCAGCCCCCAACCTTCAACGAAGGCACGCCCACACATGCATGTCTTTCAAACACCACTCGACCACGGGGAGGACATGCAGACTCCACACAGAAGGTGCTCCAGATGAAAAGTGAACAGGAGAACCTCTTGCTGTGAGGCAACAATGCTACCGCTGCACCATCGCGGCTTACCAGAGTAATAGTGCAATTAATAAATATAAAGGCCTCAGTATAAGACATCAAAGTTATTTTATAACTTAAAAATATAAAGAAAGAAAAAGAAACTGATTAATGACTGTAAAGGAAAGAGAATAATTCTTTCAGGTTTTCCCGGTTAGGTGTCGCCACAGCGGATCACTGGTCTGCTAATGATTGGCAGTGAATTTTTACGGTGTCGAGTTGCCAACCCAGCATCCAACCTTCAAAGAAGGCATGCACATACTCATGCACCTACCTGCATGTCTTTTAATGTTCAGTCGATCACAGGGAGAACATGCAGACTCCATACAGAAGGCACTCCAGCTGAGACTCGAACCTGAGAGCCTCTTACTGTGAGGCGACAATGCTAACCGTTGCACCACCTCAGCCTGCACTGTAAAGGAAAGAGAATACTTAGTAAAAAGGACACTACTTTATTGTGTAACACATTGGTGACAGGGAATGATGATATTTGTCTATCAGAAAACCTTCAGTCTACAGAAAAAGGCATCACCTTTCCAATGGAGAAGGTAGAAAAAAGAGGTGAGGAGCAGGTGAAAAGGAAGAAATCAAAACTGAACATGAAAGGATTGACTAACACTACTGTAAGAAAAAGGAAAAGAAATACAGATGTTGACTATATCGCTCAGGCTGTGGATTTACAATACCAGCTGGATGAGAATTTAATATGTAATGAAAACACTGGCATTAATAAGACTAATAGAAGATCTATCCTTCGTAACAATTGATAGAGCAGAAATTACTGTATTAGAATCTGAAGATTCTTTAGAGGTGGCCAGCAAAGATATTCTTGTAACTGGAGATTCAATTATTAGAGGAACTGATAATTATATTTGCAGAGAATGAACATTGAGTAGTGTTATGCTTGCCAGGAGCAAAAATGAAAGATGTGACGCAAGCCTTGGAACACATTAATATAAGGAAGTATGGATCTGTTTTTATTCATGTTGGTACAAATATTGTAACCCGCAAGGATTCTCTGACGGTTAGTAGGGAACTGACAGCCCTCTTAGATAGTATAGCTTGTACTGGTGTTAGGACATATTTTTCATAAATCACCTATAGAAAGGACAGTCAGGTCACTGTGAATTTATTTATTTTATTTTATTTTATTTTTATTTTACATTTGTTAACCAGGAGAGTCCAACTGGATACAAGTCCATTTTCAGTGGAGGCCTGGGGAGAAAAGCACCATGAACAACATTACAATAAATGATAAAACAATAAAAGTTGCATTAAAGACATACGTGTACTTCATTTAGACATAGGTGACAATCCAGGCATTTGTTTTATACATAGACATAGTTAATTATTCATAATACAGTTTTTATAGATAGTAAATGACTATAACCATACATTTAGTAACAAAATGTACAGCTATCCTGGGGTATTACAGGAGCATAGTCTGTTATTGGAGAAATATGTTTTGAGCAGTTTCTTAAATTGGGTTAGTGAGTTTGTAGCTGTAATTTGGGCAGGTAGAGAGTTCCAGGATTTGGAGATGCAATGACTATAGATGGATTTTCCTGCCTCATTGTTAATCCTGGTTACCATAAGGAGGTGTTGGGTACTTGACCTTAAGGATCTGGTGGGGTTATAGGGCTGAATAAGTTGTTGAAGGGATGGGATTTTTCTGAGTGGTAGAGCAATTTATGGGTGAGTGTTAGCTGGTTGTACTGGAGCAGTAGTGGGAATTCTAGCCATTGTAGTTCAATAAGGCTGTCACAATGGTGTGTTCTTGGGGAGGATTCTATGGCAAATCTAGCTATCTTGTTATAACAGTTGACAAGTTTGTTTAGGTCTGTTTTGCAGAGGTTGGTCAGCATGGGGGATGCATAAAGTAATGTGGATAATAGGTATGTCCTGGCTATAGTGATTTTGGAGTGGTTAGAGAGGAATTGTTTGTTCCGATAGAGTAGCCCTAATTTTTTATGTACTTTTTTATGGTTTGGGAGATGTGTATGTCAAATCTTAGGGTACTGTCAATTTCCACACCTAATAGTTTGGCTTGATTGGTGGTGGAGATGGTGGTGTTTTGTGAAGATATTGTGAGGTTATATGAGGGTGGTGCATTTCTGTGGGGGCTAAAGATTAGAAGTTTGGTTTTAGCGGGATTGAGAATGAGGTTGTGGTTAGTGTTCCAGGCTTCAGCTAAAGAGAAACATTCTTGTGTTTGGGAGTGGAGAAGGTTAAGGCTGTTGGCAGCACATATGGTGGTATCACCTGCGTATTGGACTACTGATGAGTTGGGAATATTGGCTGGGAGTTGGTTAGTAAATAGGGTAAAGAGCAAAGGCCCAAGGATGGAGCCTTGGGGAACTCCTAAGGTTACAGGTAGTAGGGGAGAGAGTTGGTTTTGCCATTTTACTGCTTGCTGTCTGCCATCTAGATAGCTCTTGAACCATGAGATAGCTGGGGGGGTTGAGGTTTAGGGTGGACAGAGAGTTAATCAATTTTTGGTGATTAACCATGTCAAAAGCTGTAGAAAGATCTAAGAGTGTAGCAGACATGAATAATCCATTGTTTCTATGGTTATTAACGGTGTTAGTGAATGATGTAAGGGCAGTGGATGTGCTGTGGAAGGGTCTAAAACCATGTTGCTGTGGGGCTAGAAGTTGGTTATCTAGGAGGTACTTCATTAATTGCATGTGGACAGCTCGTTCTAGGATTTTTGCTAAGGGTGGTAGTATGGCTATTGCACTGTAAAGGAATGAATGAAAAGATTTTTTGGATAAACACCTACATGGAAAAAATGCCCTGTTTTAAGAAATGGAAATGTGTAGAGCATAACACCTCGTTTTGGGCACACGTGTTCAGACAGGATGGTGTACATTTGTCAAGATCAGGGAAGAGAATTTTTGCAGCAGATATTATGCAGTATTTGACAAACACTAGGCAGGATTTTTGCCAGGTTGAAAATGTAACAGTTTACAGATAGCAACATTCAATGTATCGCTGATGGTTGTTAATGCTAGGAGGATTAATAATAAAGTGTTTTTTATTGGAAAATTTGCTGCGTTCCCACAAGATTGATGTTGTTATAGTTTGTGAAACATGGTTAAAGAACAATGACTGAAAAACAGTTCTGTCAGGGTATAAATGTTTTTTACCATAACAGACATTCTAACAAAAAATCAGGTGGAGGTGTTATGATAGGGATCAAAGATAGTTATGAGACCTGTGATTATTATATGTTCAGTGATAATACCAACACTATAGATTGTAACTGTGAAAATAAAGACAACCCTGGAACATACAACTGTTGGAGTGTATAGACCACCAAAGTCAAGTGCAGAGGACCTAGAGGAATTCACACATTTCTTACATGAAACACAGAAGGAAAGAATAATATTAGCTGGGGACTTAAATTTACCAGAAACAGACTGGAATAATATTGATTCAACAATGTTAGTAAGGAAATTATTCACAGAGTATATTCAGGAACAATTGCTTCAGATTGTAAAAAAACTACCAGGAGTCGGAAAATACTAGATATTGTTTGTGTTCCCAAAGAAATTACTGTAACTTCAAGTCAAGTTTTACCACCATTGATGTGCAGTGATCATGGGGTTATTAAGGTTAATTTGTTGCTGGATAATTCTGCCAAACTGAAATCTAAACCAATGCACAGAAGGTTAATTACAGATTATATGGAAGCAACACAGTCACTATGTAAAACTAACTGGAGTGAGGTGTTCAGGGGAAAAATTGCAGATGGAATGCGGAAAGTTTTGAAAGATAAATTGTTTGAGTGCAAAAAGTTAAAAAAATGTTTAACATCAGGATCTAGGCATACAACGGGGGATATATTTCCATAAGAACAAGGTATCTGATTAAGGTTAGACAAAAAATACAAGAAATGGAAGAGAGCTGAACTACAACTTTGAAAAGCTGGACAAATAGATTAAGCATAGTGTGAGATAAGTTTGAGAACAATTTGAAGTAAATGTATATAAATATATTGAACATAATAGGAAACTTTTTTTATGGATACATAAGATGTGGAAGGCGTAAAAACACACAAATTGATAAACTGTGTAGAGATTCTAAAATTTATTCTCAGACACAACAGATTATAGATATATTTACAAAATATTATGCAAAGCAGTTTGGCTCCACAAAAGGGGTGATAAGTTGTCCTACTGACATTCAGGTAACCCCAGATACTGGAATCAAATTAGATTATATTGAAAAAGAACTGCAGAAAATGGATCCAAACAAAGCACAGGGAGGAGACAGAATTAGTAACAATGACCTGAGAACACTTCAGCAAGAACTTACAGTACTATTATCTCTATTATTCACTAGGTCATATAAATATGGGGAGAGTCTCAAGATTACAGACATGTGCTTATTAAACCTATCTTTAAGGGAAAGGGGAGTAGGACAAACCCAGAATCATATAGACCCTTAAGTCTACTTTCATGTTGCGGAAAATTAATGGAGAAGGTAATATTGGATAAGTTATTGTCAAAACTGGATAGACTGGAACTAGAAACCATATATCAGCATGCATATGTTGAAAATAGATCTATTACCACCTGTAACATGATGTTCTATAACAATATAATAACAGCTATGAATGAAAAATTCTGCTGTGATGTCATTTATACAGACTTAACTTCAGCATTTGACAGTGTCATACACAAAACACCGATCAATAAATTGGTACAACTAGGTATTGCTGTACTCTTGATAAGATGGATAGCTGCATGGCTTACAAATAGGACATGGCAAGTATCATACAGCAACTGGACAGGTGAAATCCTTGGTTACAGTCAGGGTGTCCCACAGGGCTCTGTCCTAGGCCCTTGTTTAGATTGTATCTTTCAGGCCTAATTTTTTCATCTGAGGTGTTCTACAGTCTATATGCAGATGACCTGAAAATGGGTAAACTGATTACAACTGTTACAGATAAGGTATGTCTGCAAAATAACTTGACTAAATTGACCATTTGGGCACAGGAGAATAATATGCTGATAAACAGATCAAAAACTAAGCATATGAGATTTGAGAGACATATACTGAAAGGTGAATATTTAATATAGCACAAAGTGATTGAAACTGTAGACTCATTTAAGGACCTGGGTATATGGGTAGATTCAGCTATGAGTTTTTCTAATCATATCAACCAATTGATTAATGATAGTTATAGAACTATAGGTTGTATAAAAATATTTATAAAGTCTAGGAAATTAAAAAACTGGAAAGAGTGCAGCGGAAATATACCAAGGGCATCCATGGATGTGAAAATCTAAGTTATTATGAAAGACTAAAATATTTGAACTTGTACAGTGTCTCTTACAGGGTTGGGAGGGTGGCCTAATGGTTAAGATGTTTGTTAGCTTAGTACTAATCTATGAACCTATGAACCTATGAGTATGGAATAACAATATGGAAACGCTATAAGAAGACAAGCATGAGTAAACTGGAAAGAGTGCAGCGGAAATATACCAAGGACATCCATGGATGTGAAAATCTAAGTTATTATGAAAGACTAAAATATTTGAACTTGTACAGTGTCTCTTACAGATATCTAACAGGAGATCTTATTCAGTTATATAGGGTATTTAGTGATAGCTACCTCTGGGAATGTTTGGGGTTATCAAAAATTATTAGAGAATCCTCAGGCAACCTGTGTAGAATGTTCTATAGGAATGAGAAGTGTACTAATTGGCTCTCTGACAGAGTAGTTGATGCATGGAACAGACCAAATTACATTAAAGCAAGTTTCAATATTTTTAAGAACAGCCTGGACACTTATTGTGGGAAGAAGTGTTTTGGTATATCGGCAAGCTAGAAGGGCATTTATGCCCATGCTTGAAATATTTGTATGTACGTATGTAAGGGTCAAAGGTAATTTTCATCAAACAGGGACTACCCAGCAATTAAGAAACAAATAGCACAAAACTGACACACAAATGGCAAACTCAAAATATTTGCTATTGAACTGTATAGTACAGAAAACTGCAAAATGGTTAAACAGCAGTTGAAAGGGTGAGACAAAATGTAATATAGTAACTGTAATTCACAGGAAATTCAGCAGACGTGTAAACAAGTAAAGACTAAGAAGAACAACTAGAAAGCAACAACTCAGCATGTGGCAGAAGAGATCTGAAGAGGGCCCTTTTTGTACAGGATTATGGGTAACAGGAAATGGGCCTTAGCCAGAGAAAGGTTTAGAATGCTGAACTGTCAATGTCCTGCCAGCCTTGGTCATAGAGGTTGATGAAGGCAGAATTCATAGTTTCAGCTATGTAGATTATAGCTTCCCATTTGGAAAGATGACAATTAAAACAACTTCCATATAGTGAAAAAGTAAGCCAAACAGCCAGAATCCCAGACTCTGCAACATTACATAAAAACAAGATCAGTGGTTTTTTTTTTTTTTTTTGGCGGAGGTTTGGGGGGGTGGTTGCAAGTATCTTCCATATGGAGGGCTTGATCTCATACGCCCACGTGCTTAATTATTCTGACGCCAAGGTTGCACACCCTTGGAGAAATCTGTGTGGTATAGTCAGAAAACACTGCAAGATTCCATTATCTGTTTGTCTAGAGACACATTTTGACAGATGATTTTTGAAATGGAGTCTCAATTAGACATACACAGATAAAAGGCATGAGCTGTAACTGAGGCTTTTACTAAAATGAGAAACAGTAAGTACATGGGCTATGCGGTTATGAAAAAAAATAAATGGGCCATATTATCAAATATGACCATCACAACAGGTAGAATCAAGAAACGCATTCAGATTAAGGTATAGGTGACAGTAAATAACTTGTGATTCTCCAAGCTATCCACAAATGTGCCATGTGTAAAGGAGTGTGTGTGTGTGTGTGTGTGTGTGTGTGTGTGTGTGTGTGTGTGTGTGTGTGTGTGAGTTTTTGGAGCCTTGCACAAGTGCCATGATAAAAGCTGGCTTTCCCATGACCCTTAACTGGATAAATTGGAGAATGAATGAACAATAATAACTTCATGTTGGAGACAAGTTTCTGTGCTCAGATGTGACCTGGAAGTATTGTATTGCTTAGCATTGTGATAGGAGTTACAACTCATGATGAGAAAACACAGTGTTTGCAGACACAGCTGTACGATGCACGAAGCACACTTACAATTCTTACACGACAAAGACGAGATTGTACTTTCTTACTTTACTTTTTTAGACTATAAAAGGCATGTTATTAAATTCTTTGGATGTAGCTTGGCTCAGTGAAACTGTATTTATCTAAGATGATGCTTGGACAAAAGTGATTCAGTAACCAAGAGTCTCAGTGAAAATTCTGATTAACAGATTTTTTTTCACTAGAATGCTTAAGCTGCTTTTGTGGTACTGATTTCCATGGCAGATCAAATGACTTTCTGGGTTTTTTTACTGAAAGTGAAATATTCTGATTTGTTTACAGGCAGATTATATAAGGTAGGATTTCAGTTTACTGCAGGTGGCATAGTGGTGCAGTGGTTAGTGTTGTCGCCTTGCAACGAGAGGTTCTCCTGTTTGATTATAGCTTGGGGTGCCTTCCGTGTGGAGTCTGCATGTCCTCCCTGTGTTCACGTGGGTTTCCTCCCATATTCCAAAAACATGTGTCTGGGGCATTTCTCTCAGGGCCTCTGCTGAAAATGGGTTCTGTCTCAATTGGACTTTCCCAGTAGATAAATGATTCAAACTAGTTATTTAAGTCTGCAGCTCAGAACACTATACCTTTAGACACTGTTGCATTTTAATTAAATCCTGTTAACATAAACCATGATTGCCTCTCTCCCTATTACAAGAGTCATACAGCCCGTGCAAGATTGCATTGCCGATTAAATACATAGTCATTTGAATTTTGATTGCAGTGCTAAACTCTAAAAAGGTATGCAATCATGCAAGTGAGTGAGGAGGTTATTTGTGATTGTGGTTTGGTGAGACTGGGTGACAGACAAAGCAAAGTTACAGATGCCAGCATGTGCTAAAAGGCACTGAAAATTAAAATATATACACCTATATGTCACCTATATGTATAGGTAGATATAGATGTAGTCATAAAGCACAATCCAGCTCCTTACTTTGATTCAAATGTGGATCTTTAAATCGATACTGCATAACATCCATATAGTAACGATAATTAAAATAAAAGTAACATTCAGAGCTGAAATGTGGGTTCTACATTCTGCACAGAGGCTAGAAGGTACAATTAAGACCAAAAGCACAACTTCATGGTTTCAGAGTAATATTTTATAAAATGAACAAAACCTGACATTAAGGACAACTCTATATGTCCTATATTTTTTTTTTCATTTGAATGAAATACCTTACTAGTAATCAGAACCAAATCAACTTTAGCACATAAAATAGTTGTATTTTAATTCCATGCAAGCAAATATAAGAGCCAACAATAGCTTAACTCTCTATTAGGAGAGTCCATTGACAGAATAAGTATACTTTGGGCTCTGAGTAGTTTTCATTCCATGGGCCCCCACCCCACACACATTTGGGACGATATGTAAATGCTCATATTCTTTTGAATTCATCTTTCTGATTTAAGACTATTCAAACTGCTGTCATTATAATTCATTAATGTCCTCTTCATATGTCTGACTGCAATAAAATTGCCCCAATAAAGTATTCTAACCTATTTTACACAAATACACAGACTAACGACTGCTTAGCAAGATCATGATAGCAAAGTAAGCTATTCCCATCCACAGACAGCTCCCATACTAAGGAATCATAGCCGTATTATTGACAGTGTACAACCTCAGATGTTTGATTGTGATGACAATAATGAACGTGGACACAATAATGTATTTCAGTTGGTTTCACACAAACACATAGTCCAAGCATTCCAACTTATTTCACATAACTTCCCACTAGTTCTGCAAAGCCAAACCATTTAAAATGATCAAGCAGCAACAAGGTATGTTACTTTCATCCACAGACATCCCCCCACACCTATCCACCTAGCAATTATAGTATCTTTGCCATGTATACCTTATATGATTTCTGGTAAAAAAATAATACTTTGCATACTTTTAGAGCAAGAATAAAGAAGATGCCAAAACAATGAGGCAAAAGCCCAGAATTTGAAACAAATTTCAGATATTGCTATTATACATGTAGAAATCTGCTAGAATAAATACTTTTGTATTTGCATTCATTTTCTAAACAGCACAAAGTCTGCAACTCAAATGTTTACTGTTATTTATTGACTCCAATCCTTTATTTGCCAGCAAACTCCATTTTTATAAGGAATAATCCTAAAAATATGAGGCAAAATCAGGACATTCAGCAAACTCTGAGACAGTTGAGAGCTATGTAATTTCAGCTTTGTTTTATATAAATAGTAGACCGTCCACAAGTATTCCAACATAATTTTGTAAATGCGCAATCACCCTGTAAACCCAGATGGTTAACTAAGTGACAAGATGGTAAGTTACTTTCATCCACAAAGAGCCCCCAGCCGACCAAGCTTTTATAAGTCCTTTGTTGTGTACCCCTCATCTGATTGTGATAAGAAATAATATAGAGCAAGAATCGGGGACACAATCAAAAAATAATAATGGACTAAGGCCCAAAATCAGGGACAGATTTTACATATTGCTGCCAAATACTTAGAAATTTTGAAATTGGCATGTGGTTTCTGAAGGATATGAAATTTGAAACTCAAACTCACATGTTTGTCATTATTTAGCCATTGCCATGATACAGAAGAATTAATCCCTGACTATGTGCCAGACAACACAGGTTCGGGTGTCTAAGGCACAAATAGGGAGGGATGGGAATGCCCATCCTAGGGGAAGGACATGTACCTGCATTCATCTCATAGCAAATCCCTTGTGGTGACTCGGGATACATAGGGGTTGTGGTCCTGTGAGAGAATAGGTGGTGGTACTGGATGAGTCACTGCAGAACCAAAATGATCCTCTGGTTCTCGTCCTTTGCACGGCCACTCCTAGATGTACAAGTGCATTTGGAGGGAGGGGGGCTGGCAGTAGCAATATGGTCACCTAGATCCAAGGGTAGGATAAAGACTGATCTGGTAGATCTGCTGAATGAGGAGAGGAGCCTGAGGCAGCTAATGGTCAGCTACAGGAGCTAAATAAAAAAAAATTAAAAGCAAAAAAAAATTATCATTATTTAGTGACTGCAATCCTCAGTGACTTGTCAGAAAACCACAAATTCTATGAGGAACAGATTAAAATGAGGCAAAATCAGGGATATTCTACAAAATCAGGGACAGATTAATCCTGATTCACACAAATGATAACCAAACCTTATTTCATACAAATGCACACTTGGCCTCTAAATCCAGACTGTAAGCTCACCAAATGGCAAGAGGGTAAATTGTGTTCATCTGCAGCCAGCTCCTCCCTCTATTGAGTGACAACAGTCCTTAATGAATTGCTAGAAAACCACAAAGTATATGAGGCATAGACAAAATATGAAGCAAAATCAGGAACAGTTTTAATATGGTTTACACAAATATACCCAAAATCTAAATATCTTATGTTATTTCATACAAA
>NC_056737.1:1102225461-1102400461 GCF_019279795.1 Protopterus annectens | reverse complement strand
TACCTTTTTTCCAGACAAGTCACTCCTATGCTGCAAATTCATACTGTGAAAGTGACTGTATTTTCTTCTTTAGTGAACATATTATGCCATTAAGGAATATGGACTGAAGTGCAAACTGTAGTACAGTGACACACTGTAGATTACCAGTGGGATTGAGAAACGTGGCTTTTTATGAGCAATTTCTGCAGAAAAATAAATTGCACTTCAGAGTTGTTTTATACAGGATAGCAAAATGTTTTTAGAGCACTTCTACACAAGGGAGCTTTAGGGAGCAAACAAAACAATTCCAGACTTGATTTTATTTCCTTGAATCATATTTTCAATACCTTGTTGCCCCATATTAAGAGTCGTTTACAGATCAACACTTTTGCCACATCACATGACTGCCATTAAGAACTCAACATTTGGTTGCCTACTCCACATCTGTCTTTGCACAGACTCCTTAAATACACAGATAAATGTTGTTTCCTTAAAACACTTGAAGGAAGCAGTTCTGCTTCCTACGTGCAGTGTGGTATGAGCTGTGCTTTCCTTTAGCAGTTCCAACTTGTCTTTACTGTTGCTGAGCTGGTAATGAGTGCAGTTCATAATAGCAGTATTGGAAAAAAACACTAAAATAGAAACAAAAATGCTAAGTATCATGTCTGTAGTCCTTCAATATTTTAGTACATTCAGATGTTACACTTCTTACTTATGTACAAATGAGGTAACAGCCATTTCTTCTAATTCATGCAAAGCTGCCTTATTTTAGTTTGGCACAAAAACTGATAAAGTACAGTTGTAGATGTATAGAATTAATTCCTCATGGAATTTTACTAATGTTTTTTGAAACTATGTAGCAAGTGATATCTGAAATTTACAGTATAAGCACTCCAGAAAATTACCAAAAGAAGCAGTTAAGATAATTGTATCTGTACCTACTTATATTTTCTTTGGCTTCTATTCGTAGCATTCCTTGGCCATTCATTTTATTATTTTTTTCTCTTTTCGTTATTGTCACACTTGTTTATGAAATTAAACTCAAGTCATGTGATTTGAATTACACAGTTAAAAGCTTCAAGAGGACTAGCAATATACATTCATGTTGTATATGCAAGTGACCTGATGAATTATCTGCAAGGTATTTTGCCAATAAAAACTTCAGCCTTGTTTTTAAAAACATTTTATCATATTCCGAGATGAGGTTTTAGCCTAGGAAATATGCATTTTTACAACAATGGAAATACAGATTCTAATTCTTTTAAAACAATTGATTTCAGCAAACCATTTGATACATTTCAAGCACATATTAATGTACAAAATTTAATACTGACAGCATATACAATTTACAGACTGTTTTCGATAATTATGAAAAATTGCATGTTTTCAGGCAACCTACTTCAACAGGTCTATTTATCCCTGATTCTAGAAATGCAACATAATTCACATTTAAGATTAGTGAAATTGTCTATTTTTTATTTTTTATTGCACCATCTACTTATATGCTTTGATGCTACTGCAAACATATGGTGTGTGCTCTAGCATTTAGTCTTGTCTCAAAACTGTAGCCTCCCTTGTTTTCCAATTATATCAATTTTTTGTTCCACTATAGTTAAATTGTGATATACGTAATGACTCCCCATAGCTGTTATCAGATCAGATGACACTACAAGTACTACATGTTGTAATAACAGTACCTCTGTGGATTTTATCTAACTTGTTGCTTCTGCATGCTTCTTTGAATGCTAGTTCTGCAAAAGTATGCATAATGAAAGGAGTTTCCAAAGTATGGATGCTTAAAGCACAGTATTGCTGTATATTCCTTCTAAATTCAACATGACTACATACCAACAGTTGGAAGAGAAGCCATCTTATATTAGTTGCATTTAGAAATAGGTTGGAAAGTGAATTATTTCAATATAAGGCACTTTGCTTTTAATAATTTTTTTTACTCTGGATGTAAAAAAATTTCCTATCAATGGAACTATATTTGTCTCATGTCAGTTTCTGTTTTTTATCAAAATAAATTGTCATGTTTCAATGCCGCACTTTATTATGTTACATACTATATTACCAAAATGCAGAACCGTGTTTCTCTTATCCTAACTTGTTCCATTTTAGATACATTGATTGGTTAGTTGTAAAAGCAAAACACACATTTGTATCTGCATAATTTTAGCTTTTTGCCTTAATTGTCCTGCTATAGCTCTATTTACCATTGTATATTTGAGCCATTTTGCTAAAATAGTTGTATTGTAGGAGAAATGTACATATCTCACAAGCTGGATTGAAACATGAAGGGTATGAATATGTTTCTACCTACATTTCTGTTCTCGATGAAATGGGTTGGATAGTTTTTGTCTTCCCCATACAATTATTACTTATGCTATTTTATGCTGTCATCTCAATATGCCTCATCAAACAGTTATCCTATTCTTGGACACAGAATCATTTGGGTTTACCACACCAATATTTTACATTGTTGCTATACAGCCAAGCTTCTTTGAGTATTCATATTGTCACATATTTCCTTTGCAAATGTTTGTTACCGTATTGCTCAGGTTTTTTATACCATGATATCTTTTTCAGTTTTTATTATCACATCCCTAGAGAACATTATGTTAGCAGAGATCATTTTTACAGTGTTCTACTTTCAGGGATCTAAATGAAGTATGTTAGCTTTAAATATGACATTACTGATTACGTTTATGATTATGAGTGTATGTTCATATATATTTTTGGGTTGTTATGCCTGAAAAAAATATTAAACACTCTTTAGTGTTTTCTCACACCTTGCTCTTAGAATACAACATAGCCGCTTTTAGTTTTTTACTGGATTAAATACATATCATACATATACGAACTGCCAGAAACAGCTTATTTTTGTTTCTTTTTGTTCTTGGGATTTCCTTTTGAATATCTGTTTATGCCTGACTTGGTTATTTTTCTCCATCTCTTTTTTTGTTGTTCATACGTAGGCTGTACCATCACTATAATAAACACTGGTAGCTGCTGGTCTATAAAAAGAAATGAAAACATTTTTCCTTCTGGAAAATAAGATCCAATGGGTTATCATTCAGCATGGGAAATGAGTAGAATATCCTTTTCTTACTATAAAATTGCATATCATTGTCTTGTCTGCATTCTATATTCCTAATTAACAAAAGTAAATAAATAGGCAGCTGAATTATAAAACATTCTGCTTCTTACAGGCCTCAGAATACTGGACATGTTTGTCTTTAACTTGACTGTTGTTATGATGTTTAATTCCCATCAACTGTGAAGCAAAAATTTACAATAAAATATCTAAAGCTTTCCTAACTTACTACTGATTCTGTGTTCACTGACTCTTGTACCTGCACTGCATCTGTGAATAATAAATTGTTTTCTTAAGAACTGGTCAAACAAGACAATAAATAATAAAAAGCTAACAGCAGTACAGTAAACTCTCAGTTAACCGGCACCCATGGGGATTGGTAGATGCTGGGATAACTGTAGTTTCTGGTTGCTTGAGAGTTACTATTAAAAATAGGCCTGACTAATACTGTATCAAATACTATTTGTTTGGTTTGACTTGTTCTCAGGCTGGGGAGAGAGGGAATTTATTCCTATCTTCTGTTTTAAAACTCTAACAACGTAAGGTATGCTTCTGCGGGTAGAAAACTGAAAGTGCAACAGATGAAAATTGCACTATATTTCTTCAACTTTTTTGTGCCAGTTGCTTGAGTTCCAGTTAACTGAGTGTTTACTGTAGCTTTTTTTCATTTAAGTGAATTTTATGCAATATAAGTTATAAAGTCAATGTCAGGCTGGTATTAATGGACTGAACATGTGTTAGGTATGTCATACAGAGTAAGAACATGTCAAAGAGTAAGACTGAATAGAATAGTATTACTCACACAAACACACACACATATGTAGGTGTAATGTTTGAAAAACAGCATAAAATGATACTGCAAACATATAATTTCAAGATAGGATACAGCAGGGATCCACAACAGTAGCAGCCATCAAATTAGATAGTCTGGTAACTTCTTTTCTAATATACGAGTTGCAGTGTATTGGCTCTACTATGTAATACCAAACGACAAAACCCTGAGCATCAGAAATGACAAAAAATAATGCACAAAACACAGAAGACCAAGACAGTGAATCATAAGAAGCCACTTTGTACCCTTAGCCCTCTCACAGACACTGTGAACTTAAATATGCTAACTCCATGGTTGCACCATCTCAAGGGAATCATTGCTGACGAATACTTAAAACTTGCACTGCGGTTACTTTCTGTGGAAAACGGCGACTGGCATGGGACTTGGTTTCTTGTGCTTTGGGTTATTGTAACTCAAGGAATTTCAACTTAGCTACCTATAGATTAACTCATTGTATTATATCTGCTGACTAGAACTCTAGCATTGTACAGTGCTAAAATAAAACTATCTACTTTAATTTTTGTAAGTAAAGATTTTCCTTTTAAAATAAAATATTAACAATCAAAGTCACAAACAGAAGGAAAAATGACATATAGCATTAAACTGCTGCAATAATATGCAGACCACAAATGACACTGTTCACCCCATTAAAGAATTATTGAAATATGCAATGGATAAGAAAAAGAAACATGACGCCATTGTCAATGCCATCCTCCTGTAGACGCAGAATAAAGAAACAAGTAAATGAATCCAATAAAATAAGCAGAATCCTTACATAAGAAAAAAAAAACAGAACCCATAGCAACACAATCATGCAGCACTAGTCAGAATTATCCAGCGAGCACATCATCCAAGTGACTCACCCTGCAGGGAGTCCAGTCCTGCATGGGGAAAAATAAACTGAATCCACACCCATGTATACCACACAGACACACACACACATATACACACAGATACACAGACGCACAGGCATACACACACACACACACACGCACACACGCACACACATATACACACAAATACACAGGCACACACACACACACACACACACACATATACATGCACAGGCACACCTACACTGACACACACAAATACACAGACACACAGGCATACACACACACACAGGCACACACATATACAGGCACACCTGCACTGACACACACACACACACACACACACACACACACACACACACACACACACACACACAGACACAAGTTCACCTTATGCATCAACTGGCCTCAATTTCCACTGCATCATTTTGCCTTCCAGGTGTCCTAAATATGCAGTAATGCAATTCCTGTGGTTGTAGGTGGCTCTTTGGGTAATCTTGCTAGTTTACAAATTTTGCCAACAGGATTATCATGTTCATGGTGCTAAAAAGTCTTTTGGCTCCTCATTAAAGAAAGACCAGTTTAGTGCCTTCTTCATATACTCTGATCACCTTTCTTCACTCATCTTGATCTAGACAAATTACTACAAGCCAGCTTGCTCCTGTGAACCCTTACATATAGATTCATAAATAGTTACTAGCCAGGTGGGTCCAGAAGACCACTGGGGATCGTGATCCAACTTCCTAATTGGTCCAGAGCATTGCCTGGTTAAGTGACTTGTTCAAGGTCACACAGAAGGCAAATAAACATTGATGGAATCAAACCCTGTACCACAGGAAACAGCTCATTAACTGCCTGATAGTCTTAATCCTCTGTGCTAACTGCCATAGAAAGATTAAAATCAGGCCTCCACTAATAACAAACTTCAAAACTATTATGCATTCCTCTTCTACAGATTCTTTTTAATCCACAAACAGAGATCTTCTTAGAACAGTCCTGTCTTAGCCACCCTAAAAGCAAATCTGAAAATTGTTCATGTTTCACATGACAACTGTTGGGTCACTAAAGAAGCAGTCTGATTGTAATACCTGATTCACTATGCTACCACATTAGGTACAAAGGGAAATAATAGGCAATCAGCTTTAGACTATTACATGCCTAGCCAACAATCAGATGGTGAATGAAGGTGAAAATCGAACCCTGTATCTTGTATCTGTGAGAGAAACAGCTTGACCATTATGCCAACCCCCAACATGCATGGCTATTATCATCTTACCAATTTAGTGCCCTCTTCATAAAATCTGATCACCTTCTTCATTCAGCTTGACTGCAGGTTTCTCTTCTTATCCAGTACTTCTGTGTCATTAGTATGTGATCCCACTGTGCCTTAGAACTAACCATGACCCATGACCTTTCATATTTCAATAGTATGATGTAGTGCATGGAGCATGGTGATTACACTCCCATGTCCTGAAAAAGACTAAATGAGGCTCAAATCTGACAGTAGATCATAGTCCTGCCACAACTGTGAAAGAAGATACAGGACTGATTGAGGCCTCAGACAGGGTTCAAAATAGAGAAAAGCTACATTTTACATGTAATTCTACTTCAGGAAATAAAAGCACTGCTAAAATCTTGTAGTAATACACAATCTTTACACAACTACAAATGAAGCAAGAAGACCAAGGTTTTGTAATAAACAAAATAAAAATAAAAACAGATCATGTTTCTGGCAAAGACATGGGCAGAAAGTAGAGAAGTACAAACAATGTCACTACACAGGTCACTATAAGTGTAACTTAAAATATTTATGCAGAATTTAAACAAAGACTTTTTTCTTCTCCTTTGATGAAAAGTTTGCATCTTACACCTCTCAAAGTCTTGAACAAAAGACCAAACCATTGCCAGTCAAAGAAACAAACTCATCCTGGATATAGCAGACAGCTATAATGACAGTGGCTCCAGTGAAGCAATACTTTTTGGTAGCTTGAATATCCCTTGGTCAATGGACATTATGAAAAAAAAGTCTCAATGTGACCACTTTAGGGTTCTATCAACTAATACAGTCTGTAAAAATAGATCCAAGAGCTCAGCCAGCACCTTAGACCGGATACTTTGAAAAGTGCTGCACAACTTCACACCTAATAGAACATTCTCGAATTGCCTCAACAACCATAACCCAATTTATGCCACCTGAAAGTATAAACCATACTAACAAAACAAACACCAGTTTAACAATGCAAAACAGAAGTTATTCAGTGTGACCGGTATCTAGGTTTTACTATCAACAAAAAACTTATTTTTGACAAATATGTCACTACTATCTGTGACGCCTCTGCACTGGCCTAGTAATCGAGGAGCCTCAATCCTCACCACTGGCAACAGTGAGGGATGTACACAATGGGAGGATGACAAGTACACACACAATAAAGTGCAATTTCCCTTAAGAGCACACAGATATCACAGTCAGTCTGGGGCCGGTTTCTCCCTCTCCCTCCAGATCCCCAATAAGACTCCCCACTGGCACAGCTATAGGGTTGAGATCTCAGCCAAGTGGTTAAGCCAGAACAACCCTCTCTTTCCATCCAGTGCTTCATGCCCCTGCCCAAGTAGCTGACACACACACACACACATACACACACACACACACACACACACACACACACTTTGAGATATGATTTATATACAAGCACACACACACACCTGGGAAAGGCTGGCACAGGTTTACTAGCTATGCCCCCATCTGCCCAGACTATAAGGTAGTTATCACTGCCACCAACCAACTTTTTATCAGCTACTATAAGGCCCTTAACAAAGGGTGTCCAATCCTACTGTGTAATGTTACCAATAATCCAAATTATAGTTTTGACCAAGCGCAAGGCTATTTAGGAGTGGCCTGTACAGTGTCACCAAATACATATGCAAGTACTCTAACAGCTTAAATATATCTCACGAGTATCAGACACAAAGATAGGTTTAAATATATTTAAGAATAAATAATAAAAGAACAACAGAATACTCAGAAAACAAACACAGTTACTTCAAAGTTCAAAATCACAGGAAATATTTTAAAACAACATTGCAGGACAGTCTCAAACAAATACAGAAAACATCTAAACTAATCTTTACTATATTCCTGTCTTTAAAAGAGATACTATGCCCTGAACATTACCTACAGAACAACAAGCAGACTGAGAAGTCTGATGAAGTGTTCAGTGTAACGTGAAAGTGCTTACTGGCCTCTGTTCTTTATTGTTTTATTCTGTTTTTGTAAATTCTATAATAAACAGTCAGCTCCCATAGTCATGATGTTGCCTCTGAAGTTTATTCCTTGGATTGTCTTGATTTTGCTTGTGAGAGGCATTTTACCCAGAACTGTATTCTTTTTACACTAATTCTAGACATCCTGTCTCCTTGCTGCACTGAAACTAACTTTTATGACACAATCATAAAACAGTCTAATTTCAGCTTATTTTTTTGAAGTTCTGCAAGTTAACTCTGTATGTTCCAGCTTCTACTATTAAAAAATACATTTGCACAGGTATATAGTTTATATACATTTCTGTTCTTTTCCAGTAGGGTGCACCGTGGACACATCCTTGAAGCTCAGTACTGTACAAACCCTGTTCAACACACACTTCTGCACCAGTAGTTTAATATACACATAACATATAGTTCTGTACAAATCATATCGATATTCACAAATGACATAGAATTATTTACAAAATTCCAGCTAGCTGGGCTGGCAGCATTTCGGTTTGTCACACTTCCTCCCACCCGAAAACTCAAGCTAGTTTTTCAAGTGACCCTTGAGAAATGTTGCTTAAGAGGGTTGAGCCTATCTGGGAATACCTTATCACAGTCCCTGACTGGAGAGCCCATCTGTGTTGGCATTGCTAACCCCACTGCGGTGCTGCACTCTCATATCATATGCTTAGAACCTAGGCTCCACCTTAGAAACTTGGCATTTTGCTGTCTCGCTCGATGTAGCCATGTTAAGGGATTGTGGTCTGTAACTATAGTGAATTTCCTTCCATACAGATAAGGCTGAAGTTTCTGCAGTGCCCACACTAAGGCTAGGCATTTCTTTTCTACAGCTGCATAGCATTCCTCCCAGGGTTGGAGCTTACAACTGAGATATACCACTGGGTGCTCTTCTCCCTCTGATGAAACCTGGCTAAGTACAGCCCCCACCCCATGGTTTGAAAAATCCACCCGCTCAACAAATTATTTGCTGTAATCTGGACTGGCTAACATAGGGGTTCTCTCAAAGCTTCTTTAAGTTTCTGGAATGCCTGCTCACATGCTGGGGTCCACAATACCTTATATGGCCTGTTTTTCCTTGTCAAGTCTGTGAGGGGAGCAGTTACAGTACTATAATTGGGGACAACTTTCTGTAGTACCCCACTGTCTCTAAGAATGCCCTTACCTGCTTTTGTGTAACAGGGGCAGGCCATGCCTGAATGGCTTCCACTTTGGCAGGTTCTGGCCTGATCATACCACTCCCCACTCTATGTCCCAGGCAGGAGACCTCTGCCATACCCACCTGATATTTACTGGGCTTAATGGTCAACCCTGCCCTCTGTAGTCTGTCAGCACCTCCCCGATATGCTGAAGGTGCTCTTGCCAGGAATGGCTGTAGATAGCAATATCATCTAGGTAAGCAAAAGCAAAATCTCAAGCCTGCCCGTCATGGTAAGGATTCAGCATGTTAACATGGTACAACTTGTGCCCCTGCCTCTTGCCTAGCAGCTCTACCATGTAGTTAACATCACTGACCTTCCTTACCACCTTGTAGGGTCCCTCCCAGGCTACCTGCAACTTGTGTCTGCCAGGAATGAGAACCATAACCTGCGGCCCTACAGCATATTCTCTAGCATGAGCATTTCTGTCATACCATACCTTTTTCTGCTGTTGGGCTTCTGCCAGATTCTCCTGGGCCAAGCCCATGAGTTCCCTGAGCTTTGTCTTGAAGTTTAGGATATATGCCACCACAGACTCCTTGTGGGATTCACACTCACCCTGCCACTCATCTCAAATCAAATCTAGAGGTCCCCTCACCCTATGCCCATACAGTAACTCAAAGCGTGAAAAACCTGTGAATTCTTAAGTAACAGCTTTGTAAGCAAACAACAGATGAGGCAAATATTTGCACCACTCCCACTTGAACTGGTCTGCAAATGCGAATGATGAGAAGCAATAGCAATATGTTTGTTTTGAAAGATGTAAAGTTTATCCTTACATAAGCAATTTGCAGTTTTGTGTGAATGTTCAGAAGATTTTTTTACTTGTGCATCAAAAATGGTACTCTATGCCACCTAGTATGGTTGTCCCACACCTAATTGGTATGTTAGTTAGATACGAAGGTAACTGTAAAGGTAGACTGAGTGACATATGAAGGGGTGTCCTGTCTAATCCTGTAGTAGTTCAGTTTGGAAAAGCAGTGGAAACAACTTATGCCACTGTCCTGTCTAGTCCTTCTAAATGTAGAGACTAGACAGTAAAATTAGAAGCTCAGTTTATATTACAATATGAAATACTTTTAGCACCACTTAGTATGAATTCAGGGTTAGACCGATCAGCATTATAGATTCAGTTAATGCATCATTTAAACTTATATTATTAATATTAAGGATTTTAACTAGGACACAGCACTGAGCTGTATTGACCCATAGCAGGATCTGTCCAAGAACTATCTCTGGTTAAGTGACTTTTTCAAGGTCACATAATAAGCTAATGGAAGCTGTGATAATAAAAGCAGGACTGTTGCAGGGTACAGATACAGCAGCCATAGTCTTAAACCTTTGTGTTAAGCCATGCGGTATTCTTGTGTCTGCAAGAACTGATAATATTAACTGAAATTTAGTCTCGATTAGTTATCCTTACATTGACATGTACCGGAAAAGCTCACCCAGACTCTGCCACAACTTGCTGTGAGGGAAAGGTTAGTTTGCTTTTGATTTCTTGTACTTTCTATTACTTTATTGCCTTTTTCTATTTTGTATACTGTGATTTGTTTTCTTTACATGGTGTTTTTTTTGTATTCTGCTTTTAACTGCATATTAAAACTTGGAAAGAAGCCACAGCCGTGTCTCTTGTGAGTCACACAGAAATGTTTTAAATTTTTCCCCAACCTCTCACCATGTTGGTGTCATGTTTTTAAACACAACTGTCTTTCTAGTTGCCTGCCCCTTATTTGAATTTGACCATGTATCTCCTTCCCTGTTCCCTTTCACTGGCTGTTTTGAGTAAGCACAAAATTATCATTTTATGAAATCACTCCCCTTTAACTATTTAAATTTATTGGCCATCCTACCGTGCTGCATACAACCAGAATACAAACATGCCCAGCCCCTGTCTCTTTTAAAATTAGTGGTTCTCCACTTAGACAGCTAAAGCTTAAGTTACCCCCCTTTTTTCATATCTAAGTGCTTAGTGCACACTGCAGTGCTTAGGATATTAACCCATTTTTTTTCCATCTTACCTTTAAAATTTGTAAAATCTGTTGCAAGACCACCAATTATTGGACAGCCCACATTCTGCCTCTCAATAGACATCTTAGGATTAGTGCTTCTGTTTTCTCCTGGTGAGAGAAGGAGAACAGGGACATTATTTCCTGGAGACTGCGGATCACTATAAAGCCTAATAACTGCTTTATAAGTGACAGCTTGGAATTTGTGCTTATATTCTGCTCCTAGTGAGAGAAGGAGCAGAGTGCATTTATTTCTGACTGTTTCTGGTTGGGCAGTGAGTGTCTGTGCTTGACTTTCCTGATTGGTCTGATTGCTATTCAAGGCATCTACCAGGAAAAGCCTACAACAAGCTACAGACTCTTGCATTATCTGGGACAGTTCAGTGGATCACCAAACAGGCTGTGGCCTGCTTCTCATCTTGGGATTGGTGTTAATGTTTTGCTTCTGGTGACAGAAGAAGCAAAGGAGTATTGTATCCCAGCAGAGTGAAGTTGTGGTAAGACCAGCATTAGTAGTAGCCATTCATGTGACTCCACTGTTTTCATCATTCTTGACAAGCTTATTCTTTGTTTTCAGTAAGTACTAGATTGTTTCTAACTTCAGAATATCTGCCTAAATACTTCATCCTTAAATTTTCAGAGCCTATTAGTTTCCCCTTAAGTGTTTAGCAGTGCCCTGTACAGACGCAGACACCTTGAGTGACAGTTTTCCTCTAAAATCATGACTGAAATGTCACCAATACCTAGTTACACACAGGACAACTAGTTTGCAGTGACCAACACTGTCCCCAGGGTTACACACCAGATACTCCTGATATTGCTTTATACCCTCACTCCAATTGTCTGATCAACAAAAAAGGTCTGTTGCCATGGATATGAACTTTCCCACTGTCTCCATTACCAGCTTGGTAGATATAGTCATCCTGAAGCAATGTAGAAACTGCCTCATGTTTACTGACAACCAGTTAATTCTCAAACAAACTGATATGGTGTGTGAGAGAGCTGTAGTTACACAACGTCACTGGAGGCAAAGCTCTCACATAAAAGTATTCCTAACATCAATAAGGCTGTCAGTAGTACACATGCTGCACCCATCACGCACATTTCAAAGCAGACATATAGACCCATATATGCTGAGGCACTTAGATTTAACCTTCTTAAACCCCCAAAGACCTCCTAGATGAAGCACACATAATAAATGCACTCAGCAGTCCTAAATGCACTTTTTCAAAATGGTACCCACAATAACACATACAGCTACATCTCATTGAGCCTTTACTTCTAAGCCTAAAAGGCAAGTCACCACACAATCCAACATTCTGGTCATTGGAGATGCCATTGTGAGATACACTGATGTCCCTCTAACCGACTGAGTAAGGAGAAACTCATGGTCAATTGCTTATCAGAGGCCAGGATCTGCCGCATTATGCACACACTCAGGTCATTGGACCACAGTTACCAGTATGACTCAGTCATAGTCCATGTGGGAGTCAATGACCTGAGATGTAGCTCCCTAGACTATATAAAGAAGACATCATGGAGCTCTCAGAATGCATGTCCCTGGCTGGTATAAGCATAGCAGCATTTTACCTTCTCCAGTGATGATGCCACAACAAGAACAAAAATTGCCTGACTTCAATAATTGGCTTAGGGGTTCAAAATCTGTCAGCATGGAAGGAGATGGTCAAAACACCATACTGCTTTGCCAGGGATGGTCTGCACCTCTCCCCTCTAGGCTTTCAAATATTACCTAAAACATTGTGTTCCCACATAGGGCCTACATAGCAAATCAAAACCAAGAAAATCTAAAGGTATTACTGCTCAGTCCTAGGAGTCAAAACAATAACTAGACTTCCTAGAAGCTGTCTTCACCCTAGAGAATGCTGACATCTGTGCGGTTACTGAGACAGGGTTTAAAGCAGCAGAGAGCACACCAGCAGTGCAAGGTTATAATGCCTTCCACACATTTAGACCAGCTGCTTCACAGACAGGGAGTAAAGGTGGAGGTGTCTTCATTTACATCCAAAATAAATATACTTCAAGGCTGGTCAAACAGGACAATGAACTTGAGCTGGTCCATGCTCAAATCACCATAGGTAAAATCCAATACCACTTCCTTGTAAGCTATAGGTTCCCCTCTATGATCCAGGAAACCCACACCATGTTTTTAAACTTACTGGAAACACTCACTATCCAACCCAATGCCATATTCATGGGTGACTTTAATTACCCCACTTTTAACTGTGAATCCTATATGATACCAAACATACAAGCACAGATATTCCTGGATTTTGTAAACACAAACTCCTTGGACTAGATTGTCAATACACCATCCAGGGGTGCAACCATGCTGGATCTGGTCCTCACTAATATGTGAGAGTGTTCCAGACCCACTTCTGTAATATCATCCCTGGTAAGGTCAGACCACCAAATTATCTCCTTTGAAGTAAAAATAAAACCTGGACCCCCAGCTAAACCTGGGCTAACTTCCTGCTATTAAGCGATAACCTAGCAAAATGTCAAGTCCCCATAAACTTTGAGAACACTGCTGCTTACGCAGAACTGTTCACGGAAACCCTGTACAAGCATGTTAATAGCTGTATAGAGGCAGCTGTACTCACCAGGAAGAAGTACAGAACTAACTCAAAAAACAAGCCTCCCTGGTGGAATCACAAAATCAATAGGATGCATAACAGGAGGAAGAAAATCATGGCAAAAAATAGGAGGTGCTGCACCCAGCAGGATAAAAGCACTCACGTGAAACTAAACAAACAACTCAGAGGAAATTAAAGTCTACCAAACCCAAATTTGAGGTAAATTTGGCCTCTCAGACCAAGGACAACCACAAGGCATTCTTTAGCTATGTCTGCAACCTCAAAAGCTATGCACAATTGTATGCAGAGCTCATTGTAAATGGAAACACCTATACTGAACCAAAGGATATAGCAAACCTACTAGCTGACAAATTCAGCTCCAATTTTACCTCTATCTCTTCCCCCTTACCGTCCCTCAGGAAATACCATCAAATAAGCTCTCCCTGCTATCACTGGGGAACAGGTCCTTAATGCTCTCTCTAAGGCCAAGAACACTGCATCAATGGGCCTAGACAATATCCCAGGATGCCTTCTAAATATCATGAAACATGACTTATCAGGCCCTCTGGAATTGCTATTTAACTGTAGCCTCCAAACAGGCTTTGTGCCATATGAATGGATAACAGCAGCAGTGATCCTTCTGCACAAAGGTGGGTCATCTACAGACCCTAGTAGACTTATATTTAAAGCCATGGAAAGAATCATCATGGAATTGATCAATAGTGATATAGTAAACCTCCAGACACTGGACCCAACCCAGTTTGGTTTTGTCAAGAGCAGGTCATGCCTACTCAAACTATTGGAGTTCTTTGAGAAGGTCACCAAAGCAATGGATGAGGATGAAATGGTTTACACTGCCTACCCTGACCTGGTCAAGACATTTGACACAACACCTCACTCGGGCATGGTTGATAAACTCAAGAGGTTAGGTATAAACCCGTATGTCATCCAGTGGATAGCCAACTGGCTCACAAATAGGACCCAGGAAGTTAAAACTGGGGAGTCCATCTCTACAAAGAGGCTAGTCACAAGTAGAGTCCCTCAGGAATTGGTTCTTGGACTGCTCCTTTTTGGCATTTACTTCTTTGAAGTCAAGGCCAATATCAACGGTCTCTGGCTAACTAAATCTGCAGATGATTACAAATTAGGAGGTGTCATTAAATCATACACTGACACAAATGTGCTCCAGGAAGGGCTGACACAGGCAAACAACTGGTGTCAGAGCCATGGACTAAAACTAAATGTCAAGAAATGCATAATAGTATCCTTTGGGAAGTCATCCATCCCTGATAACTATCATATTGACAACACACCCCTTAGAGCTGACCCAGTAGTCAGGGACTTAGGGACACATATAGACAGTAATCTAGCCTTTGGCCATCATGTGTCTACAGTAGTGAGGAAATCATTCTATATTGCACAACTTATAAACAAAGGTATGGCATCTAAGTCCAAGGAAGTCATTGTTCCACTGTATTCAGCATTCATCAGAACTATCATTGAGTGCAGTGCTCCCTTTGGTATGTACCTAACCAGGCATATCCAACAATTGCAGTGTCCACAGAGCTTCCTCACTAAAAAGAATATAGGGAGTAAGTAAAATGTCCTATGCAGACCCCCTCAAGGCTCTATCCCTGTATTCTGTCTATCACAAGCTTTTGAGGGGGGATTTATGCCTGTCACACAGGGCATTGTCAGACTCCACTCTGATGGACCTCCTGGATATCCACAAAACAAACAGCACCAGAATTACTTGTTCTAAAGACTTAAACCTTGCCTGTGATATAAATAGGACCTGCTGGAGAGACAGGTATGTATCCCAGAGACTACCTCATCTCTGGAACAGGCTATCCATCCATGTGAATCAGAGTTCCTCCATAACCCAATTCAAGTGCAACTTAGACAATTGGATGGGGAACAAGAAATTCATTCCTGTTTTGACATCTATGTCTGTAATGGACAGAGGCAACCTGTAAATGTTTCCTCTCCCAAGATGCCCCTGCTTACACCTATCAAGGGTATCAGAACTTGTCAGAGATTTGGGATGCATGGCTAGGCTTAAAAAGGCCCTTGTGGTCATTAGCCTAGTAAACACCTATGAACCAGAAAATTCTTGTTTTAATAAACAGTAGCAAGCAAGAATTGCATTAGCTATTTTCTTATTTGTGATTTTAAATGAATTCCTAATAAAGTCATGCCTTGGATTACAGGGATTTGTTCTCTTAGTGCTAGACAATAGAATCAAATAATTACTGGTGCAGGTGGTAGATGCGCCAGCTGGAAAATATCTGGACTTTTTAAATAATATTCCAGATGGGCTATAACCTTTACAAGCTAACACAATAATATACATAATAATTCACAGTTGATAACAGATCCTGAAATAATAAATAAGTGATTAAATCAGTCATTGAAGAAAGAGATGAACTTCGAGTTTTCTTTTTCCTTTTTTTCTTACAGAACTTAAGAAGGTGATTTCTGCATTGGAAAGAAATAACACCAAGGGACAGATGGTTTTGAAAGGGCATGGAGGGACACAAGGAGTAAAAAACAAGATTAGGAGTGCTTGCCCTCGGATGCAAAGGCTCTGAAAAGCTGCAAGAAAGACAGACTATATGGCTGCCCACTGTTCAATAGCTTAACTGCAGCTCTTCCAGTATGAAGAAAGAAACTGAAATTCAAGGGCCAGGAATTCTGTTGCTTTCAGTAAATTCAGTTACAGGCTAGTAAATACACTGCCAGAATGATAGCATAGAAGAAACTAAGACAGCTTGAAAGCAAGTGAACTTGAAAAAGTGAAACGAAAACACTGAATGGAAGAATCTTGCAGCTGTCCAGCAAAAATCATTTTAAGCTCCGGCTTTAGTGCAGGACATGACATCTAGTAATCTAGGGAGAAAATAAGCCTAATGTGCTCAGCACTGATAAAATAAATAAAACACTGAAGGAATATATCAACTCAAATAATAAAAGGCTGGAAAAATGCAAGAAGCTTTAAACAGTTATTCAGATGAAGTGACAAAACTGCAAAAATCCGAGGTTGAAATGAAGAAAAGGCTGGCTGAATATGAGACTACTCAAGAAGAGATGTTTAAAACCACAAGAGAATTGGAGGACAGAGCATGTAGAGTAAAACAGAGGTTTTCTGCTGTACCACAGAAACTAGAAGGAAAACACTGTATTAATTTTATGAAGGTACTAATAAGCAACTGGACTGGGTTCCACAGCAGGAGTTGTTACCTGAAAGGGCACATCTTGTGTATGCTACAAATGTGGCCATGAGAAAGCAGCCAAGACCTGTATAAGTAAAGATGCAATCCTACCAGCAGAATGAGCTGATACTGACAAAATTATGGCAAAAGGGCAAAGTATTAAAAGCTGGACAAAGAAGAGTGTTTCTGGAAAATGATAACTCACTGTACATCACACAGAGAAACAAATTTCTTCCAGCAAAGAACAGAGAAAACAGGCAGGGGTGTCCTCTTTCCCATTTGTTATTTGCATTATACTTAGTGCCATTGGCAAAGAAAATAAGAGACTGAGAAATTCATGGATGTAATTGGTATGGTAATCAAGAAACGTTGGCTTTAATTGCAAACAATATTATTTTGTAACTGGTAAAACCAGAAAAGACATCTCAGTGTTGTGGAACATTCTCAAACAGTTTCAGATCTTTTCAGGATATACAATTAATGAAGTAAAACAAAGGCTATAGCTGTAAACTATCACACATTAATTGGTTCAGCAATACCCATATTTATGGGTGCATGACAAAATGAAGTATTTAGGAGTATTGGTTAAAAAGGATGGTGTTATTGCAGCTCATATACATAACACAAACACCTATAATTCAAAGCAGAAAGGGATGATGATGAACCAGGGGGGGGAATTCAAGAAATAAGGAAAGAGTGGGATTTTAGATGCAGATCCTTAAGTCGAATAACAACAGCCATACAGAATCTTATATTTATAATGTAGAATAAAGTATTTGGAGAATTGAGCCAACACAAGAATGGACAAAGGAGATTCTGCCAATAGGAATAACTGCAAATAGGGGTACAGAGAATAGGCAAGAGGGGGCTGGAATTGACTAGAGAAACCTGGCAAAGGAACCAAGGTTTTGGAAATAAAAGCATTTGCGCTTGTTTCCCCCTTTCTTGTAACTAGTCTAGTCAAGATACAGAGTTGCTGTGTCCAAGACTGTTTGTAAGCTTCTGAGCCCCCCAAGCCTTTCTGTGTTGGAGGGAAGCCTTCTAACTTATCAGTGGGAATGGTAAGCACTAGGTAGGCTATCTACCACAAGAGGAGTGGTTCCTGGCCCAGAAATTGTAGTTTATTAGCCGTTTGGACAGTTTTTCCATCTCTCTCAATTTTCTGGTTTAAAAGACGGCATTTGCACTTGTTTCCCACCTTTCCTGTAACTAGTCTAGTCCAGATACAGACTTGCTGTATCCAGGACTGTTTGTAAGCTTCTGAGCGGTGCCAAAGTCTGCTCTTCAGTTTTTCCCTTAGATCTGCTAGTTCTCTCCTCTCCTGTGCTTTTACTAGCTTATTAGTCTAGCACTTTACCAGCACTAAATGTTATACAAGGAAACAGATCGAGTTCTTATTATCAATGCCCACCCCTCCAGGCGTGTCTAAAGGTCAGTTCCCTGTGCTTTCTCCTATTAACTAGGTGAACTTGGGTATCCTGAGGCAATGTAGCAACTGCCTCATGTACAACGACAACTCTCTCCTCTTACCTTCCAACAGTCAGACTTGTGAGAGATACACTTATATATCCAAATTGGAAGCCACGCACTCTCCAGCCAAGACAGGAAAAGCTGGTAAAGAGGAGAAGGTCAACATTTGCACCACACCACATGGGACACATAGCCCTCCAAAACACACACCAGCACTGCCATCACATAAAAACACAAACCACAAGCCCACTTTAGCGGAGGGTCTCAATAAAAATCTACCCAAGCAGCAGAGACCTCCAAGGCAGAAACGCACTCAACCACCACAACACAACACTAATCACAAGACACATAACTCTCCTAAACAGTGGGCCACTCAACCAAAGCCCCAAAGGCAAAACAGCATGCCCAACACACTAGTCATAGGTGACTCGATAGTGAGGCACACTGATGTCCCACTCACTAGGTTGAATAAGGAGAAAGTAACAGTCAGGTGCCTGTCAGGTGCCAGGATCCACCACATAATGCACGCACTCAGGTCCCTCAACAACAGGTACAAATATGACTCTATCATTGTACATGTGGGTGTGAATGATCTGAGACGTACCTCCCTGGACTACATGAAAAGAGACATGGAGGAGCTCTTGGATTATGTAGCCCAGGTGAGTATGACCCTAGCCCTGAGCAGCATCCTACCATTACCCAGAATGATACCACAGTACAAGCAGAAAATGATTGATTTCAACAATTGGCTAAGTTTCTGGTGTCATTCTAACGGGATCCAGTATTTGTCTGCCTGGGATGACATGATTGACAGACCTCGATGCTTTGCCAGAGATGGCCTGCATCTGTCACCGCTGGGCTTCTGGCTATTGGCCAAGGTTCTTGCCACCCGTATAGTGCCTTTTTTAGGCAGTGTCCCAAAGACCAAATTACCACTGTAACAGCTACAAACAAATGCAAACTGAGGGTCATGCTGCTCAGTGCTAGAAGTCTAAATCTCAAAATACGCTTGCTCGAAGCACTCCTTAAAATGGAGAACATTGACATTTGTGCTGTAACAGAGACCTGGTTCAAGGCAGCAGGAAGTACACCTGCACTACCAGGCTACAACTCATTCCACATCTTTCAGCCCCAGAACTTGGACCGAAGCTCCAAAGGTGGTGGTGTTTCCATATTCATAAAGGATGTGCACACCTCCAGACTGGCAGCCCAACATAATGCATCAGAGATACTTCAGGTGCAGCTAACATTCGGTAAGACATCGATTCAGGTCGTAGCCTGCTATAGGTCCCCAACCATGTCCCAAGACTCGCAGTCCACGTTCCTAAGGACCCTGGAGAATATTAGGATTCAACCTAACACTCTCTTACTACGCAACTTCAACTACCCATCCATTAACTGGGAAACTGTTCATGTACCAATACACTTTCCCAACATTTCCTGGAGTTCATTAATTCCAATGCCCTTGACCAGCTCATTCTTACCCCCACTAGAGGTAGCAACATCCTTGAAGTGGTCATTACTAACATGGGCGACCATTGCCCTACACCAATAGTCAGCTCCTCCCTGGTTAGATCTGACCACAAACTAATCAACTTGGAAATCCACATCCCTCCCACACACCCCCACAAAAGTAACCACCATGAAAAACTTCTCCAAAGCTAATTTTGGACTCCTAAAAACAGAGGTGGTTAACTTCATGGCACCCATACAAATGGAGAATAGTTGCATGACCGCAGAATCATACACCAATGCACTGTACAAATACGTAAACAAATGCATGGAACTCGCCATACCCAATAGAACCAAGACACTCTCCTTCAAAAAAAGAAAGCCAATCTGGTGATCCTCTGCCATAAACAAATTCTACAACAGAAGGAGGAAACTGATGCAGAATAAGGTGAAGTCCCAAGACTGGAAAAACTCCCTTATCAGCCTCAACAAAAAGTTGAGATCCCTCATCAAATCCTCTAAAGCTAGCTATGAAAACAGAATTGCAGCAGATAGTAAAGACAACCACAAGGCCTTCTACAGTTATGTAAAGAATCTCCATGGCAATACCCAGATTTGCTCTGAGCTACTGCACAATGGTACCTCCTATACTGAGCCAACAGATATTGCCAGTATACTGGCTGACAGATTCAGTGCCAACTTTACCCCTCTCTCTCTCCCAAATGACCAGTCACAATACCAGTAGATTGCCAGACACCCAGTATTACTGCTGCACAGGTTAAAACAGCACTGTCCAAGACCAAGTACACAGCTTCTATGGGACCTGACAATATCCCTGGTTGTGTTCTACATGAACTACAGAGTGAACTGGCACTTCAGCTGTGTGTCCTGTTCAATTACAGCCTCACCTCAGGCTTTGTCCCTTCTGAGTGGTGCACTGCTACAGTCATCCCTCTCCACTAAGGAGGAGTGACTACAGGCCCTGAGAACTATCGCCCCATTAGCCTGATTAGTCTGATATGCAAAGCTATGGCACGCATCATCATGGACCTAATAAACAAGGATATATAGAATCTCCAAACTCTGGATCCCACACAATTTGGTTTTGTGATGGGTAGATCATGCCTGCTCAACCTGGTTGACTTCTTTGAGTCAGTCACCAGAGCTGTGGATGAAGGCAAGGTGGTTTATACAGCCTACCTTGATCTGGCCAAGGCTTTTGATACCATTTCCCACTCAGGAATCATAGACAAACTCACTAAGCTTGGCATCAACCCCTATATCACTAGATAGGTTGCAAACTGGGTCACAGAACCCACAGTGTGAAAGTAGCTGACTCCAAGTCAGACTGTCGACTAGCCATGAGTGGACTCCCACAGGGTTCGGTCCTGGGTCCTCTCCTGTTTGGTATCTACTTCTCTGAAGTCCAGGCCAACACGAAGGGACTCTGGCTGACAAAATTTGCAGATGATTGCAAGTTGAGAGCTATTATTAACTCCTCAAGTGATGTTGACATCCTACAGAATGGCCTCACTGAGACCAACAACTGGTGTCAGAACTATGGCCTTAGGCTCAATGCCAAAAAATGTGTCATCATCCCCTTTGGGAAAAACCCAGTTCCCATGAATTACCACATTGATGGTAGTCCACTGAACACAGAAGGTGTTATAAGAGATCTGAGAATACAGGTTAACAGCAACCTCTCTTTTGATCACCATATTGCCACTATGTGGCACGTCTTATTACTAAGGGTTTTGCATCCAGGAAGAAAGAGATATTGTCTCCCTCTACTCTTCCCTCATTAGGCCTTTCATTGAGTACAATGTCCCATTTGGCATGAACCTCATTACACACCTGCAACAACTGGAGAGGCCGCAAAAGTACCTCACAAAGAGGATCCTAGACCTTAAACACTTGTCTTATATGGACAGACTCAAAAAAACTCCAACTATTCTCTGTCTCATATCGCCTACTTAGAGGCGATCTCTGCTTGACTTACAAAGCCATGTCTGACCCAGCTCTGTTAGAAATGTTACATCTAAAGAAATCCCAATTGCTCCGCACCATACACTCCAAAGACCTCAACCTCATTACCATAATCAACAGAGCATGCTGGAGGGACAGGTTCATAACACAGAGATTGCCCATGCTATGGAACAAACTCCCCATACATGTCAAGCAGAGCACCTCGCTGACCCTCTTCAAAAGAAATCTTGATGAATGGATGGAAAACAGATAATTCACCCCAGGGATAACTCCAGTGGCTCTACTCGACAGAGACACTGGGAACTAAGGTCAGGTGGCACTATGCCAGGGTAATCCTATGGCTAGGCTTGAAAAGGCCCCAGGGCCATTAGCCTAGTACAAACCTATGAACCTATGAACCTATGAGAAAGAAAGATAAAAGATTGGGAAGAGACCAGGAAGATATTCGGACTGTAGACTAGGGACCGCCACATTACCAGGGGTTGACATCAGAGTATAAGCAAAGAGAAAGGAACAGGGGAATCTTATGTGAATGATTTCCTCTTGTGGAGTTTTAAGTTGAATCTACAAAAGACGCCACTATTAAAAAAGGGATAATTAGCAGGTCATATAAAATATTGCACAATAACTACAGGAGTCAATCAGAGGAGGTTAGAAAAGATTGGGATTGAGAGACTGGATAAGCAACTGACAAGGAAACAATGGAAGGACTTATGTATGGCTCCTAAATATGCAATAAAGTCTAGAAGATTTTGGATTTTTACTTGGACGTGTTTGCACAGATATTTTTATACCTCAAGCAGATGCCAAAAAATCTATCCTTTGGCAGATAGCAAATGATAGAGGTGTGATGGAGAACATATGAGTGCAAAGAGCTGGCAGCAGACTATGCTGTCAGAAATACTGGGTGAGCAAATTGGTGTAACTAAGGAAATTATTTTTTGAGCTGGGATACAGGAGCTGAATTGCCGAGATATAGTAAGGCCTTGTTAAATTTAATTTTGGTGTCTGCCAAGCAAGCAATTACTAGAAAATTGAAATCAAAGTCTAAACCAACTGTATTTGAAGTGGTGAATATTGTAACAGAGATAAAAGAACTGGAAGTGGGATCATTAATAAAGGGTAGGAGCAAATTACATAGAAAAAAATGGAAATTGTGGGGAACAATACATGCAGAATAATATTTTGGAGAAGGAATGAGAAGGTTTAAGGGAATTCAGGAATTGATTAATTCATGTAATGTTGGAATGATGATAATTGTATACAAAAATATATGTGATGTATAATGTTTGTAACTGTGAACATGTTAACATGGTTTGTGTTCTTTTATATAAATGTACACGTGCCTGTGTATTAAGTGGTAAGTCAATGAAGGTGTTAAAAAAATTCTACAAGCACTTGTTCCAATAGGTTTCTTCACAGGAAATGTAACTGCACTCTTCAACTCATACTTCCCAAGCTCTGCTCCTTCTTCTCTCCTGGCTAACCTTCATACCTTCCTAATTCCTCTCATATACTTAGATTATAAATGTAACTAAACAGTAACATCCAGCCATTATGCTGTATGCCTGTCTTTCTCTTGAAAAATGTTTAATAGTTTTGCTGTCTTTACTGAATGATACCCGTTTTGACTGTAATACTACATGTTGATCGTTATACTACCTGTTGATTGTTATACTACCCGTTGATTGTTATACTACCTGTTTTGACTGTAATACTACCTGTTGATTGTTATACTACCCGTTGATTGTTATACTACCTGTTTTGACTGTAATACTACCTGTTGATTGTTATACTACCTGTTGATTGTTATATTACCTGTAGATTATGTAATAATAATAATGTATAATGTATCCATCAGATCAGTGCTTAAAAGCAGATAGTATTCTCTTTCCATATATCCATTGCATTTTATGGTCTGTATAGGACAAGATTTTTTATTTTTCTCAATAGGTATAGATTTTTATACATCTTGTTGTCATTATATTTATGATATTTATATATTGTTCCACTTTTACATGCCTGCAGTATTTTATTACCTATCCTTTTTATGCATACATAGGATTTATGTGTATTTTATTTTATGGTACAGATCTATTGAGAATGTATATATATATAGATTTTAGGGGTTTTCTTCACCCATTTTTAGCGTCGAATCAGTGATAGCTAGGCAAGTATTGTGCATTTAAAATCAGAGAATTTTATCAAGTATTTAATTGTTTAATTAACTTGCATTAAAAGCTTGATTGAGTCTTATTCATGGTATATAAACTTTTGTATGCTGTGTTTCAAATAAGGATTTTCTGTTGATTGTTATACTACCTGTTGGTCGTTATACTACCTGTTGATTGTTATACTACCTGCTGATTGTTATACTACCTGTTGATTGTTATACTACCTGTTGGTCGTTATACTACCTGTTGATTGTTATACTACCTGCTGATTGTTATACTACCTGTTGCTTGTTATACTACCTGTTGATTGTTATACTACCTGTTAATTGTTATATTACCTGAAGATTGTTATACTACCTGTTGATTGTTATACTGCCTGTTGGTTGTTATACTGCCTGTTGGTTGTTATACTGCCTGTTGATTGTTATACTGCCTGTTGGTTGTTATACTACCTGTTGGTTGTTATACCACCTGTTGATTGTTATACTACCTGTTGATTGTTATACTACCTGTTGCTTGTTATACTACCTGCTGATTGTTATACTGCCTGTTTATTGTTATCCTACCTGTTGATTGCAATGCAAATATTTTTCTTGTAATTCTCTATATAATGTAACTTTGTATTGTGGAGCTTTTCTCCCCGGGCCTCCACTGAAAATGGACTCTCGAGCCCAGTGGACTTCCCCGGTCACCAAACTGGAATAAATAAATAAATAAATAAAGAGCTCTGATATGAAATCTTGCATGAGGGATCATAGGAACAGCCACTGCCATGAGACCCAGCCATCTGAGATATAGAAGAATCTAGACGAATTTAGCCTTAGACTGACGCATATGAAGTTTATATGTGGGAAATCTTACTTTGCATGAGTGAATGAAAAGGTTGCAGTCCATAAATGTCAGACACTGTGAGGACTGCAGACGAAACTTTGCTACATTCACAGGATCATAGGATCATAGGAAGTTACTAGGCTATTGGCTCTGAGGCCTTTACAAGCTTAGCCAAGAATTTAGCCCATGTTCCAGCAAATCAGCAGCCGATGCCACTGTCCAGCTGGGACACAGGTGGAATCCTAGGGGTGTATTTTCTCTTCCCCATCCAGTTATCCAGGTTGTGCTTAAAAAGGTTTAATGAGGTATTCTGCTTGACATGGAGAGGGAGTCTATTCCACAGAAGGGGGAGTATCTGGGTCACAAATCTGTCCTGCCAACAAGTCCTAGTGATGTGACAGACCAGGTTGAGGTTGTGCATGTGGGTTACCCGAATGGAGCTTGACTTACGGATATGCAGCAGTCCCATCAAGGTGGGGTCTGAGATTGCTTTGTATGCCAGACAGAGGTCACCTCTGTGGAGTCTGTATGAGACTGAGTAGAGGGACAGGGCTTTTAGCCTATCTGTGTAGGGTAGATGTTTGAGGCCCTGGATTCTCCTGGTGATGAACCTCTGTGGTCTCTCCAGGTGCTGCATGTGCTTTTTGAGGTACATGCTGAAAGGGACATTGTACTCAATAATGGGCCTTATAAGGGAAGAATACAGGGATGTTATGACCACCTTGTCCCTGGTTGAGATACCCTTACTAATGAGGTGGGCCATATAAACATTGTAATTTCCTAGGACTAGAACAAACCAGTCAGAGATTCTTTCACTAAACCCAGGTGAATTATGGAAGGATAGTGAGGCATCCGTTTTTCAGGTGAGACTCATATACTGTGAATGTTCATCAGGCCTTTATTGAATAGGATTTTCCACCATTCCCCCGGTCAATAGATTTGAATTTATGACAGAGGATAGAAACCCTGAACAGTGGCCATCAGCGAGGATGTTTGGGAAGATGAAGTGCTCAAAAAGGAAGGCTGCAGAATACAATGAATAGCAACAATCCAGGGTGCAGGGTTTGAATCTTTCCACCTTCATTTACCTACTGTGTGACCTTGAGCAAATCACTTAACCAGACAGTGCTTTGGGGCAATTGGGAATTTGGGCTAGGCTCCTTAATGGTCTCCTAGACTGCATGTCTAGTAACTTAACTACGAATTAAGCTGTAATTAATCTCAATATATTTTAAGTAACACAGAGAAGAAATTATTATTCAGGGACCTAACTGAAGCAACATTGGATAGTGACATTTTTGATGTGTTTACAAACTTTAGACTTTTTCTATGAACTGTATTTTGTATTTTCTTTCATTCTGAGTAACGCACAAGACCTGGTAGCACTTTCATACCAAACTCCAATCTACTGATTAATGTCTTTTCATAGGTTTTTGATCAAGAAATACATGAATTTTTTTTACACAAATAGAGTGTGTTTGAGCTGGATAACGTTAGGCTAAGTGAGCTGCTTAAAACAGTGTTAGAAAATAACATATTCATGTGTCAAGGTGCTTATTATCACCAGAAGCAGGGGGTGGCTATGGGCACCCCCTGCGCTAACACTTATGCAAATTTAGTGTTGGCTTACTGAGAGAATGAAGTTATGTATGGAGGACAACATCCATGGAAGGACAAGTTAATTTTCTATGTGGATTTTGTGGATGACATTTTTTTGTTATGGGGGATTGCAGATTTACAAAAAATTGTTGAATATTTGGAATCTATGACAACTTTCCTTAGGTTCATGATGCAGTATTACAGCAGATGTTTAGACTTCTTAGATGTAAAATTGCTGAGGGATGAGAATGGAGTTTTGGACATGACCTTATTCAGAAAAAAACTGTTGGAAGAATAGCATGCTATCTTATGACAGCATGCATCCAAGGTATATGTTCAGTGATATAATAAGAGGGCAGGTTGATAGAATTTCACGTATATGTACGCAGGATACACATTTTGAACAAGAAATAGACAAGTTAGAGAGTAACCTCTGTCGAAGGGGATATAATGAGAATAGAATTAAAGATGTCATTACCAAGAGTAAACAGTGTAGAAGTAATTGGTCTGGGCCATGGTTCTCCCACAGACAACAGAATGGAACACCTGTTCAGTATTGAGCCTCACAGATGGATAATGTGAGGCTGTTAACAAATAGAAATAAAATAGGGGGAATATGGGATATAATAAAACAGAATTGGAATGTTTTGCTGACAGATAAAAAAACAGGTAAGGTAGTGGGGAAAAAACAGTCTTTGGTTTTAGAAGAAACAAAAATTTGAAAGATTTATTATGTCATGAAGGGAAGATAGAAAAAAGTAGGAACAACTTTAGACAACGTGCAGGTACACGAAAGTACAGAAACTGCAAAGCATGTGAGAATATTGAGGAGTCAGAATCTTATGTACATCCTGCATCAGGAAGACAATATTGTTTTGATTTGTATGCAGACTGTAGAACAAAGAATGTTGTTTACCTGGCTGTCTGTCAAGACTGCAGTTCATTCTATGTAGGAAAAACTAACTGCATGCTGAAAAACACAATTTTGAACCATTTGTCTTCAGTAAGATTAAAACATGAGCATAATGCACTTTTCCAGCACATTTCTAAGTATGAAAATCATAAGTTTAAGTTCATGGTTATACAATGTGTGAATAAAAACAAAAGGGGAGGTGATCTGAGTAATGAGACAGAGTTGAATGAGACTAAATGGATCATTGAGCTAACAGCATACAAAACCCCAGGTTTAAATGAGGTTATAACCTTTAAGACCTGCACTAAGAAAAAGGACGGCGCGGTACTGAATGTTAACTGAAGAGCTACATAAAAACTGCTGTTTCATTTGAGTTTTATATCCGAAGAAGGGCTTGGTTCCAAAAGCGCTCATTCTTGTGTTTTTAATTGTGTTTTAAATAAAAGTTTTGAAGCTGTTCAGCGTGGTGGCTAGTACCTGCTTTTTTCTTATTTCCTTAAGAGATTAACATAATGAGCTACTTCCCGTGGTACAGGGTTTGATTCCCTCAGCCTTCATTTAGTTACTGTTTGACCTTGAGAAAGTCACTTAACCAAACAGTACTTTAGGTCAACTGGAAATTTGGGATAGGCTCCTTAATGGTCTCCTGGACTGCATACCTGTGAACCTAAGGATATCTTTAATTTTTGCTATGTTGCAGCAAGTCATTTTCAAGTTATTTATGGTTTATCTAAAATCCATGTTGATGCAATGGATCCACCCCTGTCATCAGATGTTTCAGGCTAGGAGTGGGCTCCAGAAATCATCTTAGTGTATACCAATCGAGGCTGTTGTAAATAATACATTGAGTTATAGTAAGAGTTAGGTGAAACAATAAGGACTTTATGTAACAGCTACCTGATAGGTGGAAAGCTGTTGATTTTGATAGAGTGATATTGGTAACCATGCAGACAGAGTCCCCGATTCCTGTCATACTTAACACCTATGAAGTGGAGCCTGTTCATGAACATCAAACACTTTTATTAATACTGCACTCTTTTACTTTAAGAGACAGCATTAGATAGATGTTTTTTATGTTTGAACAAACTCCATACCGTCAGATATCTGATACAGCTATAGACACATCCAAGCCTAATAGTTATACAAATATTGCCCTGGGTATGGAATGAAAGCATGTGCACAATGTAGACAGTGAATTGTGTAATAATGTGCTGTTATATAAACACTTTTCTGGATGAAATATTTACAGTCTGATGTGGTTCCCTAGAAGAACATGATATGTCTGTTAAGTATTTATCTTCCGCTACTAAATTTCTGTCTTTTAAAGTACAACATTCGAATAAATCTATAGATTTCTCAGTTGTTTTGATTTCCATTGATACTCATAATTATATTGCTACCAGTGTGTATAAGAAACCCATTAAGTGTAATTCATTTTACACACAAGTAGCATGCTTCCTAAACATGTATTTCAGAACATAGCTTACTGACGGCTGTCAAGGCTAAGCAAGTTTACAGCAAATGGATCCCAGATCTGCTGGTTTTAGGACTTTAGTCTGTGTTTCTGAGTTGTCCAGACCTTGTTGTGGTAGTGGGAGGTCTTTCTGCTTATCAGTGAGAGAGGTAAACATTAAAGCAGCCTATCTGTCACACGAGGAGTGGTTTCCAGCTCTGAAATTAACCTTTTGGGCTGATTTCTATCCCTTTCAATTTTCTGAGTTAAAAACCCGTGTTTGCATGGGTTTGCGCAAGTTTGCGCATTGTGCAGTGCTGCTTAGCTAGGGTTAAACTATTCCCGGTGCCATAAAGTATGTTCTTCAGTTTTTCCCTTAGAACTAACCAAATTCTTAATTTTAGCACTTGAATTTGCTTCTTTGTGCTCAGCACTAGTTCAGAACTTGTTGCAAGCACTAAATAAGCTAAAAATTACTACAGCACTCAACCTTCCTCATTACCTAGTGGAAAACAGTTTTGTACTTATTTTCCTCATTTGCTTAGAGGAAAACAGCTCTTATACTTACTTCCCTCACTTGTACAGAGGAAAGTAGTGATTACCCAGACATGTCTAAGGAACAGCTCCTAGTGCTCTCTCCTGTCTACCTGATGAATCTGGGCATCTTGGGGCAATGTAGCAATTGCCTCATGTACACAGGCAACCCTCTCCTCCTACCACCCAACACTACAACCTGTGAGAGATGTATTTATCTTGCCAAACTGGAGGCAAAGCTCTCTCCAACCAAGATTGAACTTGTCAGTCAAGAGGAGAAGGTAAACACTTGCACCACACCACACTCGTCACATAGTCCCACTAAACCTACACCACCAAAATCCACACATAGAAACAGAAAAACATTCACGGAGGCTCTCAGTAATAATCTGCCCAAACAACAGAGACCTCCAAAGCAGAAACACAAGCAACTTCCACCCCTCAACACAACCCAAATGACACATAGCCCACAGACTCAGTGTACCACTCAACCACAGCCCATAAGGCAAAAAAATGTACCCAACACACACGTCATAGGTGACTCTATAATCTGGCACACAGATGTTCCACTCACCAGGCGGAACAAGGAGAAGGTTACTGTCAGCTGCCTGTCAGGTGCCAGGATCTTCCACATAAACCATGCACTCAGGTCACTCCACAACAAGTACAAATATGACTCTGTCATTGTCTATGTTGGTGTGAATTACCTGAGACATACCTCCCTGGACTACATGAAAAAAGACATGGACGAGCTCTCTGATCTTGTAGTCCAGGCAGGTATGACCCTAGCACTGAGTAGCATCCTGCCTTCACCCAGAATGATACCACAGTACAAGAACAAAATGATTGACTTCAACAATTGGCTAAGCTTCTGGTGTCATTCTAGGGGGATCCACTATCTGTCTGCCTGGGCCAACATGGTCAACAGGCCATGATGTTTCACCAGAGATGGCCTGCACCTGTCACCCATGGGATTCCAAATACTGGCTAAGGGTCATGCTGCCCCTATAGTGCCTTTTTTAGGCAAGGTTCAAGTGACAAATTCACCACCATAACAGGTACAGGCAAACAAAAACTGAGGGTAATGCTACTCAATGCTAGAAGTCTAAACCTCAAAATGCACTCACTCGAGGCACTCCTTAAAATGGAGAACATTGATATCTGCACAGTGATGGAGACCTGGTTCAAGGTTCAAGAGACCATCCCTGCATTACCAGGCTATAACTCATACCATATCTTTCAGCCATCTAACCTGGGCCGAAACATCAAAGGTGGAGGCGTGTCCATATTCATTAAGGATATCCACACCTCCAGGCTAGTTTCCACACATAATGCATCCGAGATTAGCCAAGTGCAACTAATTCTGGGCTAAATTGCAATCCAAATTGTAGCATGCTACAGATCCCCCACCATGCCCCAGGATTCCACTCCTCTTTTCTTGATATACTGAAAAATATTAGGATTCAGCCAAATACCCTAATAATGGGTGATTTCAACTACCCCACCATTAACTGGGAAAACTACTCATGTACCGACTCTTCACTCAACACTTTCTAGAATTCATAAACTCCAGTGCCCTGGATCAACTTATCCACACCCCCACCACGGGCAGCAATATCCAAGACCTAGTCATTACCAACATGAGTGACTGGTGATCCACACCTGAAGTCAACTCCTTGTTGGTCAGATCCGACCATAAGCTAATCACCATAGATATCCACATCCCACCCCCACCCCCCATTAAGGAAACCACTGTAAAAAATTTCTCCAAAGCCAGCTTCATGCTTCTTAAGACAGAAGTGGCGAACTTCAGAACACCCATGCAGATGGACAATACAGTTATGACTGCTAAATCCTACACAAATGCACTCTATAAGCACTTACACGAGTGCATGGTTCGTGCTATCCCTAACAGAACCAAGATGCTATCTTCCAAAAAAGTAAGCCAGTCTGGTGGTCCCCTGACATAAACAAACTCTACAACAGAAGGAAGAAACTGTTGTAAAAGAGAGTAGAATCCCATGAATGGAAGAGCTCCATGGTCAGCCTCAGCAAGAAATCCTCCAAAGCTAGTTACGAAAACAAGATCACCACTGATTCTAAGGACAACCACAAAGCATTCTATAGCTATGTCAAGAATCTCAATGGCAACACCCAGATCTGCTCTGAGTTACAGCACAATGGCATGAAAATTACAGAACCAACTGATATCGCCAACATCCTGGCTGATAGGTTCAGTGCTAATTTTACCCCCCTCTCACCCTCTAAAGGGCCCATATCTATACCAAAAGAAGAGTCCCTGTAATCACAACTATCCAAATAAAAATTTCACTCTTTAAAGCCAAGAGCACAGCATCCATGGGACCGGACAACATCCCTGGCTGGGTTCTACACAAACTTCAGAACTAACTGGCCCCTCACCTAAGCACAGTGTTCAGTCATAGCCTCACATCAGGTTTTGTGCCCATTGAGTGGTGCACAGCAACAGTTATCCCACTCCACAAAGGGGGAGCCACCATGGACCCCAGAAACTATTGCCCTATTAGCCTGATGAGCCTGGTCTGCAAGTCCATGGAAAGTATCATCATGGAACTTATAAACAAAGACACTGGTAAACTCCAAACTCTGGACACCGCCCAGTTTGGGTTTGTGAAAGGCAGATCATGCTTCCTGAACCTGATTGACTTCTTTGAAACACTCGCCAAAGCCGTGGACAAGGGTAAGGTGGTTCACACAGCCTATCTTGACCTCGCAAAGGCTTTCAACACCATCCCCCATTCTGGAATTATAGATACACTCACTAAACTGGGTATAAATCCATACATCACAAGATGGGTTGCCAACTGGCTCACTGACAGAACCCACACTGTAAATGTTGCAGACTCCAAATCTGACTTCAAACCAGTGACAAGTGGAGTAGCACAGGGTTCAGTCCTGGGTCCTCTCCTTTTTGGTATCTACTTTTCTGAAGTACGGGCTAACACAGAGGGCCTCTGGCTGACGAAGTTTGCAGATGACTGCAAATTAGGTGTTATAGTCGAGTCCCCAAACAACGTGGACATTCTACAGAACGGCCTCACTGAGACAGATGCCTGGTGTCAGAGCCATGGCCTCAAGCTCAATGCCAAAAAGTGCATTGTCATCCCCTTTAGTAAAACCTTACCCACGAACTCCCACATAGGTGGCAGTCTACTTAATTATATATATGTATGTAATATAAAATATATATAATATAAAAAGTATATATATATATATATATATATATATATATATATATATATATATGTGTGTGTGTGTGTGTGTGTGTGTGTGTAAAATTAATAAATGGTATAACTTCATAACCCAATGACTCAGTGCATGTAGAGATGACATCTAAATGTCTGCTTAATGCTGAAAGTGTGATAAGAGACCTTGGGACTCAGGTGGATAGTAGTCTTTCCTTTGATAATCACATTGCCACAGTAGTCAGGAAATCCCTCTACGTGGCACACCTCATCACAAAAGGATTCTCATCCAGAAAAAAAGAGTTAATTTTTCCCCTCTACTCGGCTCTCATTAGACCCATTATAGAGTACAATGCCCCTTTTGGAATGTACCTCACAAGACATCTGCAACAGCTGGAAAGGTCGCAGAGGTACCTCACAAAGAGGATTACCGGACTCAACCAGATGCCCTACACTGAACGTCTCAAAAAACTCCAGCTTTACCTTACTCTGAGGTGATCTCTGCCTAACAAACCCAGAGCTGTTGGACATGCTACACCTAAAGAAATCCTAATCCCTCTGAGCTACACGCTCTAGGGCCCTAAACCTTGTCACCACAATAAACAGAACATGCTGGAGGGATAGATTCCTGTCCCAGATACTTCCCATACTCTGAAACAAGCTACCCATCTATGTCAAGCAAAGTTCCTCATTAGCACTCTTCAAGAAAAATCTTGATGAGTGGATGGGAAATAGGAAATTCACCCAAGGGATCGCTTCTGTGGCTCTGCTTGACAGGGGCACAGGAAAATAACTTTCTTGGGTGGCAAAAGCCAGGGACCCTAGTTGACTAGGCTTACATAAGCCCTTGGGCCGTTAGCCTAGCATCTACCTATGAATCTATGAAACAATGTTTCAGAACATTTATAATGTAATGTGCTATATAATGAACTCACAGGTGGAGGCTATAATGAAAATAAATTGAAAGCAAAATTAAATGAAGTTATGAATGAATGTAGCAAGAAGGCATGCCCATCGTTTTGTGACAATGTTGATAACACCTTCTGCTTATAGTATGTTTTAAGATAATAAAGCACATTTCTTAACTTAAAATACTAGACAATATGCACAAATTAAGTGTATTATAGACAGGAACTGGAATATTTTAAGTACTTGTGATGAACTGAAGGAAAGTTTAAGTGAAAAACTGGATAAGGCTTATAAGAGAGAACGGAATTTAAGGAAGTTATGTTATGCAGATATATGGATGTACCTAGGAACAAACAAGTTTAAGGTAGCAGGAGATGAGCTATTCCCTGCTATAATGGTTTTTGCATGTACATTGAAGATAATATAGGTTTAATGGTCCACGTTCAGGGAAATATATGGCATTTAAACTGTATTCTAACTGTGATACTTTGGGCTCGGTTTACCTGGACACTTTTACAGTATGCACTGCACACTGCAATAGGAAAACAGTCTGAAGAATAAAAGAGTGCTTATTATTCTGAGATCACATGTCAGGTAGTGACTAACGCACTTGTTAAAGGAGAACCGCACCAACAGACTCAAAAAACATGTTTATTTCATCATGGTTTGGTGTTTCCTATATTTTAACACCACAGTGGGACTATTTACAGGTTTTTAAATATTTTTATACTTAATTTCTGAGTCTGACCACATGGGATCTGGCATCTTGGAAGTAATTCTAATGGTTTAGTCTGCCTTTAGGTATCCCATAATTCAGTGCTTGTCTGTAAAAAATGACATCACGCAGGCTTCTTTCTTCCTAAAGCTCCTGTGTCAGCACTGATTTTATATGCATACACTGCTGTCGTTCAGTCAGTTAGTTTTAAGTAACATTTCATGCCTATTCCACAACTACTTAAAACACAAACAGTGCAAATGTCACAGAACAGACTTTCAAAGTGCTTTTTACTGCTGCTTCTTTTTAGAATGGCTAAACTGCAGTCTTTTGTGAAGCCTGAATTTGTACTACTTTGACTCATCGCCCATCCCCCTTCACAGCTAACTTCCCTAGCTGTCAAAGTGCTAAGGGTAATTTGAGCTGTTACCTACTGTAATTGACAGATCACAGCAGGAGACTTGACTCATGTACTGTTTCCTTGTTCTAGCCTTTACTTTCTGTATGGGTAGGGGAATAACCAGGGAGCTGTGACATCACAGCATGGGTGGGTTTTTAGGACGCTAGTGGTGATGTCAGTTTGGGAGGGAAATGGCCAGAAAACTACCTGTATCCAGTACCCTTGATGACATCAGTGAACTGGAGACTTTTTCAGGGCGGGACAAAAGTTTTTTGAAAGTGAAACCAACCCAGTACAATAAGGTACTGTTCTAGTGGTGAGAAACAGTCAATTTAAAATATTTTAAATGCTGTATTGTTGTTTATTCATAGCAGGGACAGTAAATAGGGCGAAAAGAGACAGAGAAGTTGAGCATTTAATAATAGAAGCCCATCGTTGTCCAAGTGAAGGCAATGCACATTATTTTAAGTTTGCAGCATATAGGGTAAATTATACAAAAGTAAACTGTGGAGATGGTATTGAAAGTCATATTGCTTCATTACATTTTTTCTGAGCAGATACAGGGCCTGGCCTCAATTGCAGTGGCAGCATTAAACCTGTTTTGAAAGTGAAGCAGACACAGATTAAAGCCTAAATATATATCTTGTTTGAAACAAGGTGCTTTTAAACACTGTGCCTTTAAGAGATGTGATCATATGGCATTATAAGCAGCACTGAATATACTCTTTTAGACCTGAAGAAACACACTGCAATGGCTTGCTGTTTGTTGCTTATTTTGTTTTGCTTTGTTTTATAAAATACATTTTTAATACAATTCAGCTGTAAGTATTCGGAGCTGAGTTCAATGTTTTAGGGAATTTTGAAACCCCTGGATATCGCTGACATCACACACCTGTTCATATTACCAGCCTTCAACACTAGTAGGTGCGAAGACAAATATTCCCTAACCTTCTTCCAGAGGGCAGTTGAGCACGGTCTGAGGCCATACGAGTAGCACAATTACCCCTGGATTGGTGGGGACCCTGCCCATAGTTGCAGCATCCCTGAAAAGTGCACTGACTGTTAAAGCCCTTCCTACAGTTTTATTGTGTTGTTACCCACAATGAACCCAGTACTAGGCTTTGCTGGGTAAAAAAAAAAAAAAAAAAGATTTCAGAGAAGTACAAATATAATCCCTAGTGCTGTCAAAGGTTTCCCTTCCTGCTCTGTCTTCTCCATATATGCCTTAATCTTGAAGCCATGAAAAGGAATGCTCATAGATATTGCTTTGGTGCCTTTGATTTAATTAACTAGTCTAAACCAGGCATGCTAGTTAAGAGTGATGATGGCCACTGCAGCACTAACAGAACCTTCTGTTGCATTAAAAGCCACTCCAACAGTGAAGTTCACCGTGATTCAGCAGGTGCAGACTGGGACGTTAGTATCTTCTGACTGGTCCAATAGGTAACTAATCAATAGTTTGGGTCATTTCATGATACAGCTCTCATGAATTATATGGCCCAAGTGACTACACGTTCTAAGGAAAAAGGACAATGATGTGTAAATGTGCTTATCTAGGTGGTCAAGAGCTGTGGACCCCTTGTCAAGACAATGTTCCCCACGGCACTGGTGTATAGGAGCCAGCTGACAGCCATTGCCGATAACAAAGTGTCAGGTTTAGGAATGTCTGACCAGAAATCCTAGTCCTAGGAGTATGTAGTGTTCTGTCCACTTTCTTGAAAAGGGAGGCCATTGTATTATTTTATTTATTTATTTAGTTAGTTAGCTAGTTATTTGAGATTTGTTTACTGGGAAGGTCTAACTGGGTATAAGTCCATTGTCAGTGGAGGCCTGGGGAAAAAAGCTCTACAGTACAATTTAAACAGAATTACAAATCAACATTGGTTACAAAGACTAAGGCGATCACACAGGAGTACAATTTGTGGATACAATAAAAGAAGAAAATGAGCAAATATATCGCCAGCAATAAAGCTGAACATACATTATATAGAAGATAGAAGAGAGCTCCTAATATGTATGTTACATAATAATGCATGAAAAATATATTACAGAATAAGTAATGTCGTAATTATGAAATACTTAAGTAGTGTTGCTAAGTATTCTAACAATATCTGTAATAGGTCACACCACCCACAATGCCACAATGTCTCTTGGGAGTACCTAAAGGCCATTTGTAGCATTTTCTAGGGACAAGAAAGAGGTTTAGATGACCAACATCACTTCTATGTCATCACCTCCAGGACTTCTTTGAATTTGGAATTGTCAGAAAGGAACAGGGGAAAACCAGTACCTTCTTCATCACCAAATCAGCAATTGAAAACTTTGCTGTGGAGCTGGTATGTTTTCTCTTGCACTTAGACATTTTATGTACATGTTTGGGTGACTCTGATGATGACATAAACCACTTTCTAGTAGCTGAATTAGAAGAAGAAACCTGAAAAGACATATGTCTGGAAATTTTCTCCCCGGACCTCCACTGAAAATGGGTTCTGTCCCAGTTGGACTTCCCCAGGAAACAAATGTTAAATAAATAAACAAATAAATAAATAAAGTCAACACTAGACTCCACAGTCCTGGGAGGAAGCTGTGGGGTCAGCTAGTCAGCAAAAAATTGTGAGTCAGAAATTGACTAATACCAATGCATACTAGGAAGAAGGGGAATGCAAAATCACAAAACCGTGTTGTCTCAGTATTGTTGCCAGAGATGAATGTGGCATCTAACCTGAGGCTTACCACCAACCAACCTGATGGAGATAAATGTGGCATCTAACCAGTGGCTTACCACCAACCAACCTGAGGAAGATGAATGTGGCAACCAACCTGAGGCTTCCCACCAACCAACCTGAGGAAGATTAATGTGGCATCTAACCTGAGGCTTACCACCAACCTGAGGAAGATGAATGTGGCATCTAACCTGAGGCTTACCACCAACCAACCTGAGGAAGATGAATGTGGCATCTAACCTGAGGCTTTCCACCAACCAACCTGAGGAAGATGAATGTGGCATCTAACCTGAGACTTACCACTGACAACCTTGAGGAAGATGAATGTGGCATCTAACCTGAGGCTTACCATCAACCAACCAGAGGGAGATGAATGTGGCATCTAACCCGAGACTTACCACCAACAACCTTGAGGAAGATGAATGTGACATCTAACCTGAGGTTTTCCACCAACCAACCTGAGGGAGATGAATGTGGCATCTAACCTGAGACTTACCACCATCCTGAGAAAGATGAATGTGGCATCTAACCTGAGGCTTACCACCAACCTGAAGGAGATGAATGTGGCATCTAACCTGAGGCTTACCACCACCCAACCTGAGCGAGATGAATGTGGCAATTAACCTGAGATGTACCACCAACCAACATGAGGGAGATGAATGTGGCATCTAACCTGAGGCTTACCACCAACCAACCTGAGGGAGATGAATGTGGCATCTAACCTGTGGCTTGCCACCAACCAACCTCATTGACATTGACACCACCAGTCCAATAAAGTCAGAGGAGCTGAGATCCCCAGCTGCAGCCAGCAATGTTTAGCACGAGGGGAATGGATATTGACATTGATGCAAATAAGACCACTGTCAACCTCAAGGGTACCAACACTGAGAAAAGTATCAAGTGACTGCAGATCACCAAGGATGGACATGCCAAAACCAGCAAGGTGCCTGTCGGCTCTAGTCTTCTATATGTCAGGGTTAAAAATGTAGATGCCAACAAGAAAGCATCAGTCCGTCTGGATTGTAGAGATACACTGGCAAAGTGGGTATGGTCATAAGTGAATACCCTGGGTGGGCCATACAAACTAGCAAATTTCTGTTGTACTATGAAAAGGGCCTCCATAAATGTCCTGCAACTGACATCAAAAATGACAGTGGGAGAGGCATAACCCAGCATTAGGTGCCTCTACCTAGAGATTTCCACAATTAAACAAACTTCCATGTCAAATGCTGATTCAGTAGCCACAGAACAGACAAGGATACATCAGTTATGACAGGTGAAGCCACCGTTTCAGTAACCTGACAAGCAGATGAAGTAGGTTTATTAGATAACTGGAAACAAACATTTTTGACCACTGGTTCCATTCTGATGTGAGTTACTTCAAACTATGGAAAAGGAGAATGCATTCTTTTAGCAGCCTTCTTCTTAAGACCCAGCTTCATTTATTTCACTCAACTTCTGTATAGATGGCTTTGAAAGATGGGGGTTCTGAAGAAGAAAGCTTTGGACCAGATACTTGAAGACTGAAATACGCAAGTCAACATTCAGTCCATATATAGTCAATGAAGTGTCAGACAACTTTAAAGAACTCTTCTCAGCCTGTAAGCTTACTTGCATAAATGCAGTTGGTGTATTTCTGTCCTATGTCATAAGTTTAAGGAGTAAAACTTGAAACAAATTTTACAGCTGTCAGGGATGTAAGCTTTTCTTAGACAATGAAGACACCTAGTACATCTGTCCTGTGGTGGACTTTTTTCCTCGACTGGGTCAGTGTTAAAACCCATGCTTCCTATGATCCATGACTGCTTTGGACGGCAACTGCCTAACACAACCAAAACAAGGGAAAACGACATTAAATAAATGCTCTAAAACAAAAAGCTCTAATCCAACTCTGTTAACAGCCAAAGCAATGCAATGTTAACAGTAAACAAAAATGTAATACATTAAAACAGCTCAGAAAATTACAGTATTAGTATAACCATAGCAAGCGATAATAAAGGTTTTCTGTGAAGACATATAAGAGTAAAGTGGTCAGGTGGGTCTAAACCTAAAAAAGAAAAATAAACCTTCTCTCAAGAAATTTGTTGGCAAAGAGCAATGAAATGTAAAAACAAATACTGCAGACAGTACTACAAGAGACACAATTCAAGAAAAGGGTCAGACATAACCTTTGAATCTTCAGTTTTTGAAAGATGGCTGTTAGGGAGATCAAAGCTCTACAATATGAGGCGCTGATGATATGGACCGGCAGAGCTGTACTGCGCATTAATAGACAGGAAGATGTGCTAAGCAGCCTGGGAATGTTTGCATTGCCAGGAAGATGTAATTGTGGCCTTAATCCTAACAGTTATGGCGGATGGATCTGCTCCCATCAAATCTTTTGTATCTGATAAGAAAACGTCTGTCCTTGTAACCACTAGGCAGAGTCTAAAGATATTCCTCTTGGATGGTATCTTTTTAGGGGCACATACCCGCACTTTCCTACTGACAGCAGTTTTTAAAGACCAGAAATGCCCAGTTTATAAGTAACCTACAAATGTTTTCAGAAAAGACCAACCTGCTGAAATCCAGTGTCATTTATGGTGACTTTACAGAAAAAGGTGGTGCAGACCACCACTGCTCTAATACCGTGAGATGGGGGAGGGGGTTCCAGATAGAGGTCTTCCATAGTTTTCTTAGCAACAGCCAGTGCAATTGGATAACCATTGGGAAATGTGTATGCTTGGTAACCTTCTTATACGTTTTTTGTTCAATAAACTATACAGATAGTTTATCATCCTTATAAAAGGATTTGTCTTGGTCCACATTAAATCTAAGCCGTATGTGGATCTCCGTACAATGGAGAATGTATTTCTCATGCTAACAGTATGCAGGGAAAAACAGGCAAATTAGCAGAGTCTATAGTAACTATACGCATAAAGGATGGATAAACATAGTCTATAGTAACTATACGCATAAAGGATGGATTTGTTCTGAGGAAGTTTTTTCCGTATGGAAAGCCAAATTAGATGGTTTAACAAAAAGAGCCTGTATTTCAGAACTTCTCTTAGCTGCCATGACAACCATCAAAAGACAGCTTTACATGGGAAAAAATCAATTTGACTAAGGTGGCAGGTTCAAACAGCAGGAGGATTAAGTTTCTATGTATAAAGTCAATACCTCAAAGGAGAGACCTAATTTACAGACAGCATATCGATATTCATGTATGCACTGACGTAAATTGTTAGTTTTTCCTGCACTGAGTACTTTTTTATGCTTTGTACTTGCCAGACATATGCATCTCCAGCCTCAGTGCTTCCAATGGAGAGTGCAGTTGTAGCAGTAGTCAGAGGTTGGTAACACTGCAGAAAAGAGACCAAATACATTTCATCTTCCAGGTACATAGTTAAGTTGGAAAACTGTATCCCACTTTGTGCTACTGCATGTGTGACTGTAGAGAGGAAGGCTTTCATGGCCATGTCATGGATATGTGTAAGCATGGAGTGAACAGACTCCCGTGTTCTGGCTCCTGGCTTGTGCACAACAATAACAGTGTAGGAACAACATATACCATACCACCACCACGCACCTGTGGATGGAATATAGACCTAAGGACTATAGTCAGCTTATTCAGTCAATAAGAGAACAATCAGTAGCCCAGTTATTATCTGGGTTACACAGGAGTGAAAACAAGTAGAAACTTCATCTAAAATAATTAATCTAAACTAATGTCAGAACAGAGAACACTTCAAGCAATATAGAAACAAAATGGGTCTACTTTCAGAAGATCGATAGACCATTTGATCGACATTCCAGCTCATTTGGTCGACAACCAGTATTCAAGGCACTTAACAGGGATTTGCCCCCTCCCCAATGTTGTTATACCCTGGAATTGATATATATAGTTGGGGGGGTGGGGGGCACAGTCCCCACAATGGGGGGTGTGGGGGTGAAGCCCCCCACTTATTTTCATTTAAAAGCATGAAAATACAAGAAAAACTACACATTTTAAACAAAAATGGGGTGCCCCCACACCCCCCCAACTATATATATTAACTCCAGGGTCGCACAACATTGGGGAGGGGGGCAAATCCCTGTTAAGTGCCTTGAATACTGGTTGTCGACCAAATGGGCTGTCGACCAAATGAATGTCGATCAAATGGTCTGTCGATCTTCTGAAGTAGACCCATATATATATATATATATATATATATATATATATATATATATATATATATATAGATTCACTTTATAACCTCGAAATGCTGAAATATCGAATTTCAGTATCTCGAGACTATAAAACCGAATCCACAAAACACCGACAAACCAAAACCGCGAAACCACATAACTGAAAACACCGCACACACTACACTTAACATACAACACAACACCCACATCACAACATAAACAAAAAAACAACACACATACACAACTCACACATGCCCCCCACACCCCCCCTACTTATATATACTAACTCCGAGATTGCACAAACACAACACAAAAGCTCACTCACACACGCACATTCTCCAATCCCTCACACACACTCTAACTCCCACTCAAAACCCTTACAAAACACTCACTTACCTGACATAACACCTACATCCAAACACGGCACTGCACACCAACAAAACACAAACCCGGACATTACATAGCACAACTTCATAACCGGGAATTCAACATATTTTCGACATACGTCAAATTCGCGATTATGAACGTTCGCTATTTTTAACATTCGACTTTATAGCTTCGAGATACTGAAATTCGACATTTCAGTATTTCGATGTTATAAACTGAACCCATATATATACATACAGACACGTGTGTGTGTGTATATATATATATATATATATATATATATATATATATATATATATATATATGGGTCTTTCTATTTTATATATATATATATATATATATATATATATATATATATATATATATATATATATTATATATATATATATATATATATATATATATATATATATATATATATAATATATATATATATCTATGAATCTATGAATCTATGAATCTATGAATCTACTGTTTTTGGTCAAAGTTTCAGTACTTCAAACTTCACTTGTACGAACCCACTTGTTCGAAGTGCTGAAACTTTGAAAACTGACTTAGGAAATCACAATACAGCGTGGAATGGGAATATTCCCTTTTCCTCACTATAGTGTAATCTCGGAGTTGGTATATTTAAGTAGGGGGTGTGTGAGGTGCACAGCCCCCCACATGGGGGGTGCAGTGGGGCTTGCCCCCCTGCAAAATCATGTTTTTGTTATATTTATTTTTATTTGTAAGGCGATCAGGCACCAAGACTTCAGTGAAAGTGCACTTTCGTTGAAGTGGGATTCTTCTTTTCATTTTTGGTTAAGTGACAATTCGTTGTAAAGTAGTAGACCCATATATATATATATATATATATATATATATATATATATATATATGGATCTACTTCATTTGCCCTAACTTCCGATTGACTGACACCCATTTGCCCGACCACATTTGACCGAAATTTCATTTGACCGAAAATTAATTTGACCGACACTTCATTTGATGAGGGGTGTGGGGGGTGAAGTCCCCCCCACTTACTTTTGTTTTACTAAGCAATACTAAACAATATAGTATGAAATTAATATGACAGAGTTGATGCAATGTTCCAATGTCACAATGGAATTCACATTCCATCTACCAACTCACGGATCAACTATCTGACCCTCAGGACTCAACACTCTGGCCAAGTCTACATTCCAACCACCCTGGAATCACTTCATCATGATTATACTCTATTTTAATTGTACATGCCCTTTCCCCTTTTTGAAGATGGGGACCTTACACCACTTTACCAATTCAAAGATACTACCACAACCATCAATGCAATATTGAAAATGCATGTCCACCATGATATCCAAAGGGAGGTCAGAGAATTTAGCCTTTCTGTCCAGAGCTAATTCATTACTGCAATTGTGCAACTGAAGAACTCGTCAAGCATTACAGTGACTTTATCTGCTGAAAAGGGTAAAACCCCATCATCTTCATCTGCCACTATCCCCACAGAGGGTGGCAGTATCCCATCTCCCTTGCTAATACAGCCTTGACATTATCCTGTCTTCCCTCCCGAGTCACTAGATGATTTGACAGAACATTGTTCAGAACACTGAAGGCCTCATTCCAGGGCCTTGCCAAACTTTTTACATGATCAGGCATTTGAGTTTGGCAGAACCTCCTCACCTACAACAAGCTACTAATTCTTCTACTAATGCTTCTACCACTTCTGGAATGCCTTAGTAGCCTCTACAATTATCAGCAAATGGAGCTACTTATCATTCAGAAGTGGATATAGCACCACTTACATCAGATGCAGTTCCAGGCACTAGCGGCATCAATTTTTTTAGCAGAAAAGACCCCTCCAGCACAGTTTTCTCTACCAGTAGCCCTGCCTTACAGAAACAGATCACAGAGTATAGGAAGGAAAGGGAGAGCACAGTGACGTCAGAGTACGGACACCATGCAGCAAACCGTGGAGAAATGTCCGTTCTGAACACAGGTTTGACGTTTAATATTTCTTCAGTTAAATTAACTGCAGCTCAGTTGTCTTTACTTAATAAGGGATTATCATTTATCCCGACTAGATGAGCAGACTTGACAGAAATGCTTAAAGACCTTAGACTTTTGGGTAGGTCTTTAACATTAAAGACCATGTTTGAGGTCAGTGCCCTAACTGAGACAGATCTATTTAAGAAATATGGTTTCGTACTTTTGTTCTAGTACCACATCCCACAGTACAAGTTTTTATTGATTTATGTGAGTCATAGTTTTGTGAATTAATTCAGAAAGGCACTAAAACTAAGTTCTGTAATATGATACAAGATGACATTGCTGCAAAGAATGAGTTAAAAGAGATGCAAACAGTGTAAGTTAGTCCTGCTGATAAAGGTGGTAGTATAGTAGTATTAGACAAAGACTTGTACGTAGAACAGATGAAGAAACTACATTATGATGTGACCATGTATGCATGTATTTCCAGTAACACTGTGAATGGTGTGACAGAGAAAGTTTAATTTTTAGTTTTTGATTTATTGATGAGAGGTCTAATCAAAGAAGAACTTTTTAAATATTTTAATGTTGATCATCCATTAGTTCCAACTACATACAGCCTCCCAAAGATTCACAAGGACTTAGCTTGTCCACCCATGCGACCCATAGTTTCTTTGAAGGGAAGGTGTACAGAGCCATTATCCATTTTTGTAGAGAAAACTTTATATCCCCTGCTAGAAGATTGTGACACCATACTTAAAGACACTAAATCTTTCCTAGAAAGACTATATGCTAGGTGTGCTAATATTGTAGATGAATATATGCTTGTTACACTTGACATTGAGTCTCTGTTTATAGTTATTCCTAATGATTGGAGTATCACCTAAGTGTCATGTTTAATCATAGCCACACCTCAGGCTTCATGCCCACTGAGTGGCGCATAGCTACAGTTATCCAACTCCACAAGGGGGGATCCAACTTGGATCCCGAGAATTACTGTCCCATCAGTCTGACGAGCCTGATCTGCAAGGGCATGGAGCGTATTATCATGGAACTTATAAACAAAGACATTGGCAACCTTCAAACACTGGACCCCACACAGTTTGGGTTTGTGAAGGCCCGATCTTGTCTCCTGAACCTGATTGACTTCTTCAAATCAGTCCAGAGCTGTGGACAAGGGTAAGGCGGTCCACACAGCCTATCTGAACCTCGCCAAGACATTTGACACCATCCACCACTCTAGAATCATAGATAAACTTATTAAGCTGGGCATAAATCCCTACATTACTTGATGGGTTGGCAACTGGCTTACTGACATAAACCAGACTGTAAAAGTAGCTGACTCCAAATCCAGCTCCAGACAAGAGACAAATGGAGTACCTCAGGGTTCAGTCCTGGGACCGCTCTTATTTGGTATCTACTTCTCTGAAGTACAGTCCAACACTAAGGGACTTTGGCTAATAAAGTTCGTAGATGACTGCAAACTGGTAGCCATTACTGAATCCCCAAATGATGCGGATATTCTGCAAAAGGGCCTTCCAGAAACAGATGCTTGGTGCCAGAGCCATGGGCTCAAGGTTAATGCCAAGAAATGTATAGATATCCCCTTTGGGAAAAAACATATACCCATGAATTACCACATAGGTGGCAGTACACTAAACAATGAAAGTGTGATGAGAGACTTAGGGACACAGGTGGACAGTGGTCTCACCTTCGATAACCACATCGCCACAACAGTCAGGAAATCCTTCTATGTGGCACACCTCATCACTAAGGGCTTTTCATCCAGAAAAAAGGAGGTCATTGTCCCACTGTACTCATCTCTCATTAGACCCATTATAGAGTACAACGCCTCATTTGGTGTGTACCTCACAAGACATCTGCAACAGCTGGAAAGGCCACAGAAAAACCTCAGCAAAAGAATCACAGGCCTAAAGCAGATGCCCTATGCTGACTGTCAAAAAAAACTCCAGCTATACTCTGTGGCATATTGTCTACTCAGAGGCGATCTCTGCTTAACATACAAGGCCATGTCAAACCCTCAGCTGTTGGACATGCTCCACTTAAAGAAATCCCAATCCCTCAGAGCCACACGCTCCAGGGATCTAAACCTTGTCATCACAATAAACAAAACATGCTGGAGGGATATGTTCCTGACCCAGAGACTCCTCATACTCTAGAATAGACTGCCCATAAATGTCAAGCAGATGATTGGATGGGAGAGAAAGAATTCACCCCGGGGATCACGTCAGTCGCCCTGCTAGACAGGGGTACAGGGAAGTAAATATTGTGGGAAGAAATATCCAGGGAATTGTTATGGCTAGTCTTGTATAGGCCCTAGGGCTGATAGCCTAGTACCAATCTATGAACCTATGAAAGTATTAGAGCTTTCTTGAATGGGAAAAAGTGTTTTTCAGATGATAAGAGTTTTTTCTGCAGAAGGTTGGCGTGGCTATGGGCACTGCTTGCGCAAATTGCTATGCCAACCTGGCTTTAGTACAATGGGAGACTACAAACATCCTACATAATAATGCTTTTATGAACACATTCTTTGGTACGTCCATTTTGTGGATGATTTGTTTTTGTTATGGCATGGCACCTTGGATGAATTGAAGGCCTTTATTGCTTATATGCACACTACCACTGGTTTTCTTAGGTTTACTTATAACTACTCATTTGATGAGATTGAATTTCTAGATGTCAAACTTAAAGCGGATTTGAGAAGTGCATCCACGAGTGTTTATAGAAAAACAACTAGAAAAAACAGTTATTTATATAAGAACAGCATGCACCTCAGCCATGTTACATGAACTGTACTTAAAGGCCAGGTTTATCGTTTGATGATGTTGTACAACAATGATTTAAACATAACTGGCTTTAGAATTTCTTAAGAAGGACTTTCTTAGTAGGGGTTATAAAGAAGCTGAAATTGATTTTTGTATATCTGATGCTTGGAATGACAGGGCAGGTAGATGTAAGCCTTATTTCACTGAGGGGGTGGTTAGCACAAGTACCAACACTTCTGCACTGAACACTGATACTTTCAGGGTTTCTTTGCAATATTCCAGTGACATTAACAGCTACCGTGATATTATTAAATGGAACTGGGGCATATTGCATACCAAAGATGGGCTAAAATGAGTTATTGGTGAAGCACCACATTTCTTATTTAGAAATAACAAATCTCTTAGGAAACATCTTTGTTATAACACCCAACAGTATATGGCTGGGGTTGAATCCAGTAGACTGGGCATGTTCTCATGCAGGAGATGTTCTGCTTGTAAGTATATTCATTCTGCACAGGTTTATGTCCATCCCATTCTAGAGGTCAAAATAGAATTGGACTTTTATGCAGATTGCAGATCAACGAATATAGTTTACTTTGCTTTCTGCTGTGCCTGTCTTGCTTACTATATAGGTAAGACGAACAGATGTCTAAAAGACAGAATACTGAGCATTATAGAGACGTTAACAATAAGAAAAATACAAATGCTTTAGCACAGCATGTTATGCATTATGGTTCTGAACATAATTTCAGGTTTATGGTCTTACAAGTTCTAGATGTTAGCATGAGAGGTGGTGATTTGGTTAATCAGACTGAAGGGGCAGAGCAGAAATGGATTTTGCTTTTTAATGTTGAAAAACCACCAGGCTTACATGGGGCTTTCACACTAAAGCCTTTTCTGAAGTCACACCCTTTGAAACACTGAATGTGGATGTTGTTTATATATATAGGTTCATAGGTTCAAAGGTTCATACTAGGCTATCTGCCCTAGGGCATTTATAAGCCTAGCCAGAGTGTGTTTGGCTTTCGCCACCCATTTTAAATTAATTTTGCTATGCCTTTTTTTGAGGTTAGTATACTGTGCCTCTGTCTAACAGTGACACAGAAGTGATAGCCGGGGTAAACCTACGATCTCCCATCCATTCATCAAGATTCCTCTTGAAGAGAGTCAATGTGGGACTCTGCCTAACCTGGACTGGGATTTTATTCCAGAGTGAAGGGAGCCTCTGGGTTATGAATCTGTCCCTCCAGCATGTCCTATTTATTTCAGTGCTGAGGTTCAAGTCTCGATGGGATTGGATTTTCTGAGGTGCAGCATGTCCATTAATTCTGGGTTGGACATGGCTTTATACGTCAGGCACAGATCGCCTCTGAGCAGGTGGTATGCCACTGAGTAGAGCTGGAGTTTCTTTAACCGGGCAGCATATGGCATCTGTTTGAGCCCTTTGATCCTCTTGGTGAGGTACTTTTGGGGTCTTTCCAGTTGCTGCAGGTGTCTGGTAAGGTACATCCCAAAAGGGGCATTGTACTCAATTATGGGCCTGATGAGGGATGAGTAAAGAGGCGATGACCTCCCTGATCTAGATGTGAATCCCTTCATGATTAGGTGGGCTATATAAAATGTTTTTCTAACCACTTTGGCCACGTGGTTGTCAAATGAGAGATTGCTATCAACTTGGGTCCCCAGGTCCCTAATGACTTCTTCTGTACTTAATGGATTACCACATATGTGGTAATTTGTGGGCACTTTGTTTTTGCCAAAGGGATGACTATACACTTTTGGCGTTTAGCTTGAGGCCATGGCTCTGGCACCAGTTGTCTGTTTCTATGAGGCCCTTTTGGAGGATGCTTGTGTTGGCTGGAGAGTTGATTATGGCGCCCAGTTTGCAGTCATGAACTTGGTCAGCCACAGTCCTTCCGTGTTAGCCTGTACTGCCGAGAAATATATACGGAACAAGAGAGATCCCAGGACTGAGCCTTGTGGGACACCACTTGTAACTGGTTTGAGTTTGACATGGCTCCAGCAATTCTAACCATGTGGGTTCTGTCCTTGAGCCAGTTTGCAACCCATCTAGTGACATAGGGTTTATATTTAAGCTGGTGAGCTTATCTATAATGCCCGAGTGGGGTATTGTATCAAAGGCTTTTGCGAGGTCCAGGTAGGCTGTGGACCACCTTCCCCTTGTCAATGGCCTTGGTGACTGTTTCAAAGAAATCAACCAGGTTTAAGAGGCAGGATCTGCCCTTAACAAAGCCAAACTGGGTAGGATCCAGTGCCTGTAGGTCCCCAATATCTTTATTTATGAGGTCCATGATGATCCTTTCCATAGCTTTGCAGACCAAGCTAGTCAGGCTTATGGGGCGATAGTTTCCAGAATCTGTTGAGGCACCACCTTTGTGGAGAGGGACCACTGTTGCCACTCTTTGGGTACATATCCTGTAGTAAGGCTAAGATTGAACAGTAGTTTTATGTTTGGGTTTAGCTCTTCTTGGAGTTCATGAGCCGGGACACCATCTGCTTCCATTGATGCTGTGTTTTGCTTTGGAGAGGGCGGCTCTTACCTGAGCATCTGAGATGTCAGGGGGGCAGCACTCTGTTGGGATAGATATTTGCCCTTTTGGTGGGGAGAGGGGGGAGCAGTTTGCACTGAACCTGTCAGCTAGGATGTTGGCAATGTGTGGGCTCGGTGTATTTTTTGTCATTTTGGACTAATTCTGAGCATATATATATATATATATATATATATATATATATATATATATATATATATATATATATATATATACATAAACATGAATTTTAACAAGTGTCATCACACACTTTTATGCATATTTTATATATTTTTATATATTGTTCATCTAATATATATTTTTAGGCATTTTAGACTTTTTTGCATAGGTTTTATATATGATGAACTAATGTCTTTTTAAGAACTGCTTAATTGGTTTCAAGCATGGTCTGGCTGCTGCTGTAGTGTACAAAATGTTGGTTGTCTTTTAACAAATTTGTCTGATGAAGCGATTAGCAAATCGTGAAAGCACGTACCTGTACTTTTGTTTAATAAATTATACTTTGCATGCTCGGTACCTTATTTGTTTTTAGTTGCAGTTGTTTTTTGATATCGTGCCATATCCTGTGCCTTTCTATATATATTTTTGTGTATTTACCTTTGAGATCTCCACAGCTGCTGCCTTCCTGAGATCTTTATGCTCATCAGTCATATCTGGAGATCCCTACTAGCCTTGTAAAAAGGCACTTTTTGTTTAACCAGACAGAAACCATCACCTCTGCTGTCTGTTAGCAGGGCTTAGAGTTACCATCATGACTGGCAGTGACCTCTTTAAACTGCAATTTCTTGCTACCACCACTTTTTTTGAAGCCTTCAAATGAGTCCTCAGCCCATTTAGATTTAACTTTCCTGAACTTTCCAGGCACATATAAAAGGTCTTCTGAAGGTGACAGAGGCACTGGATAGGCACTCCCAGGGAACATCAGAGCATATTTGTTTTTTCTTCAGCCCATTCAGCTATCACTATAGCCATCTGAGATATCTTAGCACCAAATAGCTCAACACCTCTCTTGAAACAAGCATCAAGAGCACATGAACTCTGGTCTGATGACAATTACAAAATCTGTCACTGACCATTGGCTTATGGTGCTCTGGTACAAAGCACTCTTATGACCATCCTTGTGCTTGGGTATGGTGTTTGTTATGGACAATCCACAACTAGTACAGACGCCCCAAAATGACTCACCTTTTGCCTTTGTATCAGAGAATATGTCCCTGCCAGTCATGTCCCCCTGGTTATCTCCATCCTTCCCCATATGGGCACTGACCTCCCAGCAGAAATACAGAAACAGCAGATGTTAATCTATGAAGCACGGTAACCATGATCTCGGGGGGGTGGAGGGGGCATACTCAGACTACCTAGTAGTGTGAATATGGATAGTTTTTTATTCTACACAGAAGCATAGAAACAATACTAGGAAATCAGTCACAGGGACCATAACATGATTATAGCCAATACAGCTTTAACCAAACTCTCATAAAAGATTGCGCCTCCCTTTTCAAGTGCTTAACAGTGTTTACTTCACAAATGCAGCCACTCAGAGTAGCTCTACTGACTTGAATCATAGTATAATTTGCAACAGTCACAAGGGATTCATACAGATTTTAAATTATCAGCCTTCATGTTAGCTTTCGGTGGTAGATTCATTTGGAAGAGCCCATGTGATGCAATGATGTCAGATATATCTAGCTAGCATTGTTTGTTTCATCTTGGGTTCTTACTGCATGGATAAATCCCAGAGTCTTCAACATGGAGTACCAGGTCTTTTCCTTGGTAGGAAAGGCACTTTCCTCTCTGGCATCTTTTTCCTGCATCCAGAACTTTTTTCAAAGAAATAGTTGCCGGCATAGCTGATATACTTCTTAAGGGCATGCAGTTGGGCCGGCTCAACATTCATTTATTTTAGTTATTTGTTAATAGGATAACACACAAAGCACAAATATCCCTTTTTTCAGGACTGGCCTGAAACTACCATCGAATAAAGCGGTTACTAAGACTTACACTACTTAAAAGGAAGAGAATGCATTGGCAGTATGACTGGTATAGGGGGAGAGCTAACTGATATGATGGACAGAAGGAAGGCTGGTGTATTGTGTGTGCAAGAAACCAGATGGAAGGGGAGTAAGGCTAGGTGTATCGGAGGTGGGTTCAAATTGTTTTATCATGGTGTGGATGGGAGGAGAAATAACGCAGGAGTTATCCTGAAGGAACAGTATGCTAAGAGTGTTTTGAAGGTGAAAAGAGTGTCGGATAGAGTGATGTTTATATAGCTGGAAATTGATGGTGTAATGATGAATGTTGTTAGTGCATATGCTCCACAAGCTGGGTGTGCGATGGATGAGAAAGAAAAATTTTGGAGCAAGTTGGATGAAGTGGTGATGACTGTACCCAAGGGTGAGAGAGTGGTGATTGGAGCAGATTTCAATGGGCATGTTGGTGAAGGGAACAGAGGGGATGAGGAAGTGATGGGTGGGTATGGTGATAAACAAAGAAATGCAGAAGGTCAGATGGTAGTAGATTTTGCGAAAAGGATGGACATGGCTGTGGTGAATACGTATTTTAACAAGAGGGAGGAGCATAGAGTGACATACAAGAGTGGAGGAAGATGCACACGGGTGGATTATATCTTATGTAGGAGGGCCAGTTTGAAGGAGATTGGAGACTGTAAAGTGGTGACCGGAGAAAGTGTAGTTAGGCAGCATAGGATGGTGGTTTGTAGGATGACGTTGGTGATAAATAAGAGGAGGAGGAGTGTGAGGGCAGCACGAAGGATCAAATGGTGGAAAGTGAAAAAGGGTAATTGTGAGGTGGAGTTCAAGAATGAGTTAAGACAGGCACTGGGTGGCAGTGAAGAGTCACCAAATAGCTGGGTAACTACAGCAGAGCTAGTAAGGGAGACTGCTAGAAAGGTGCATGGTATGACATCTGGACAGAGGAAGGATGACAAGGAGACATGGTTGTGGAATGAGGAAGTACAGGAGAGTATACAGAGAAAGAAGTTGGCAAAGAAGAAGTGGGATTGTCAGAGAGATGAAGAAAGTAGACACGAGTATAAGGAGCTGAGGTGCATGGCAAAGAGAGAGGTGGTGAAGGCTAAGGATAAGGCATATGAAGAGTTGTATGAAAAGTTGGACACTAAGGAGGGAGAAAAGGACCTGTACCGATTGGCTAGACAGAGGGACCGAGCTAGTAAAGATGTGCAGCAGGTAAGGGTGATAAAGGATAATGAGGGAAACGTACTCACAAGTGAGGAGAGTGTGTTGAGCAGCTGGAAAGAGTACTTTGAGGGGCTGATGAATGAAGAGAATGAGAGGGAGAGAAGGTTGGATGATGTGCAGATAGTGAATCATGAAGTGCAGTGGATTAGCAAGGAGGAAGTAAGGATAGCTATGAAGAGGATGAGAAACGGAAAGGCTGTTGGTCCCGATGACATACCTGTGGAAGCATGGAGGTGTTTAAGTGAAATGGCAGTGCAATTTTTAACCAGATTGTTTAATGAAATCTTGGAAAATGAGAGGCTGCATGAGGAATGAAGAAAAAAGTGTTTTGGTACCGATTTTTAAGAATAAGGGTGATGTGCAGAGCTGTAGTAACTACAGAGGAATTAAATTGATCAGTCACAGCATGAAGTTATGGGAAACAGTAGTGGAAGCTAGGTTAAGAAGGGACGTTATGATTAGTGATCAGCAGTATGGTTTCATGCCGGGAAAGAGCATTACAGATGCAATGTTTGCTCTGAGAGTGTTGATGGAGAAGTACAGAGAAGGTCAGAAGGAGTTGCATTGTGTTTTTGTAGACTTAGAGAAAGCATATGACAGGGTGCCTAGAGAGGAGTTGTGGTATTGTATGAGGAAGTCAGGAGTGTCAGAGAAGTATGTAAGAGTGGTACAGGATATGTACGAGGGTAGTGCGACAGAAGTGAGGTATGCAGTGGGAGTGATGGATGCATTTAAGGTGGAGGTGGGGTTACATCAAGGATCAGCTCTGAGCCCTTTCTTATTTGCAATGGTGATGGACAGTTTGACAGACAAGATCAGACAGGAGTCCCCGTGGACTATGATGTTTGCAGATGACATTGTGATCTGTAGTGAGAGTAGGGAACAGGTGGAGGAGAACCTGGAGAGATGGAGATATGCTCTAGAGAGAAGAGGAATGAAGGTCAGCAGGACTAAGACAGAATATATGTGTGTGAATGAGAGGGAGGATAGAGGAATGGTGAGGATGCAAGGAGTAGAGGTGGCGAAGGTGGATGAGTTTAAATACTTGGGGTCAATAGTTCAGAGTAACAGTGAGTGTGGAAGAGAGGTGAAGAAGAGAGTACAGGCAGGATGGAGTGGGTGGAGAAGAGTGTCAGAAGTGATTTGTGACAGACGAGTACCTGTAAGAGTGAAAGGGAAGGTCTACAAGAGGGTAGTGAGACCAACTATGTTATATGGGTTGGAGACAGTGGCATTGACAAAAAGGCAGGAGCTTGAGCTGGATGTGGCAGAGTTAAAAATGTTGAGATTTGCACTGGGTGTGATGGGGGTGGACAGGATTAGGAATAAGTATATTAGAGGGTCAGCCCAGGCTGGAAGGTTTGGAGACAAAGCCAGAGAGGCAAGATTATGTTAGTTTGGACATGTGCTGAGGAGGGATGCTGAGTATATTGGGAAAAAATGCTAAGGATGAAGCTACCAGGTAACAGGAAAAGGGAAGGCCTAAGATAAAGTTAAAAGAAAAAGAATAAAGAACTGATCTTCAAATCTGCATGGACTAATATTCCAATTAAAATAAATGACAACATAATAAAATTTGACAGTGATTACTCTACTGCAGTAATGGCAAAAAGAAAGGAATTTCTGCCTTTAGTAAAAGAATTAAAGGAAAAAAACAGATTAAAGTTCATTTACTGTTTCCTGTTTGACTTAAAATAATTCCTACAGATTATATCAAAATATTTGAAACTCTAAAATCAGCTATGACTTTCGTAAAGACTAATAAAATTATTGATCAAACAGAAGAAATGGACTGGAAGAATAATGTTTTGAAAGACATGCTGAAAAAATTGAAGGAAGGTTAATGAGAATAAAAAGAAACTAAATAATAAATGACTTTTTATTAATCTCGAAGTTTAACTTAATTATAAGTATTCAGTTGTTATTAAAAGTCTTTGACAACATGTGCTATACTTTAACTATTCCTGAAAGAAAAAAGGAAATATGGGCATATATATATATATATATGTATATATATATATATATATATATATATATATATATATATGTATATATATATATATATATATATATATATATATATATATATATATATATATGAGTTAAACCTGTTTTTTTATCATTCTTATTAATTAATAAGGTTCATTACCTTAAAAATTACTTAATGAAAATATGTTTCAACTTCACTATCTTTTAATATAGAACACTTATTTTAAAAATATTTATTCTAAAGTAACATTCTTATGTAGAATAGATCCTAATGTTTTTTTGTGACTATGCATTAGTTACAAACAAACATGGTTATATTTATCTAGTTGAAAAGTCACAAAATTATGTCAGGTATATTAAAATATAAATTAATAATCAAACTTTTTTTCCCATTTTTTTTATACTTGCAGACTTGCTGTCAACACCTAATTGAACATCCAGTTACCCTTGGGGTATCCTGAATTGCTACAGTCCATGGTCTGATAAATGAACACCAAATTGCACTGTAAGTGGCATGTAACGTTGCTCTCTGGGTCTAAAACAGGGAGTGAGAAAGTACAGTTTTGTACCTACCATAAATGTAGATGTCCGATAGATATGCAACTGCAGTCCTGACATATGGGTTATCCTGCCTCAGGCAGCCCTTCGGTCGGCCAGATTCCAAAGTCTGGGTCCGGCGTCGGCTGATGTCGCCTCTTCCCTGACGTCAGAGCGGCTGGGGTATAAAAGCATCAGCCGATGCCATCTTCTTCAGTGTTTCTTGCCCCAGATGCCAGGTGCCCTCCAAGGAAGGCTAAATTTAGAGAATGGATAAAATTCCAGACATGCACAACAGTAATAAACAGATACACCATAAATACTATCCCCAGCTAATATGAAAAGAGTGGACCCAAAAGATAATTACAGAGGGGTAGGAGGGAGGGAAAACCTGACTGCAGTTGCATATCTATCGGACATCTACATTTATGGTAGGTACAAAACTGTACTATGTCCTTCAAGAATGCAACTGCAGTCCTGACATATGTGTTGAATACCATAGCCAAGCTGGGGGTGGTAGGATCTAAGATAATGATGGTGTAGCTAAAATGCCCTGCAGGACTGCAGAAGCAAAGCCTGCTCGGGATCTGGAATATAAAGGCAGGTTGTATTGCTTGGAAAATGTATGCACGGAGCTCCATGTAGCAGCTTCTAGGATGTCCTTTGTAGCCACCCCTCTTAAAAAGGCTGTGGAGGTGGCTGTAGCTCTGGTGGAGTGTGGCCTGATATTGGCTGGCACACCTTTTCCATGGAAATAGCAGCAGAATCTGATGCAGTTTCCAATCCATTTTGAAATTGTTTGTTTGGAAATTGCCTTCCCTTGTACTCCAGGAGCGTAGGCTACAAATAGTTGGTCAGACTTTCTGTTGGCCTTTGTTCTATCCAAGTAGTAGCGCAATTGTCTGTGTATGTCCAAAGTGTGCAGAAGTTTTTCTCCTTTATTTTGAGGATTGGGAAAGAAAGTAGGCAGGTGAATTGCTTGGTTTAGAGAAACCCTGGATATCACTTTTGGCATGAATGAAGGACTGGTTCTTAAAGAGACTCTGTCCTGATGAAAAATGAGAAATGGAGGTACTGCCATGAGGGCCTGTATCTCCGAGACTCTTCTTGCTGAAGTAATTGCCAACAGGAAAACTGTTTTCCAGGAGAGAAATTGCAATTCTGAAGATGCTGTTGGCTCAAAAGGAGGAAGAGTTAATTTTTCCAAGACAAAATATCGGTCCCATGCAGGCACTGGTGGTTTTCTTGGAGGCTTGATATTCTTTATCCACCTTAGAAACTGTCTTAGCAAAGGATGTGAAAACACAGGTGGATCACAGTTGTATTTTGCTGAAATTGCTGATGCGTGTATTTTTATGGAAGAATATGAAAGGCCATTGTGAAACATTTCTGCCAAGTATTCTAGAATCTGAGGGATGTTCATTACTGATGCATCCTGACCCTTGTTGGCATTCCAGATGTTGAACCTCTTCCATTTGGCTAAATAAGTTTTTCTGGTAGAAGGCCTGCGTGCTTCCAGTAGGATCTCTTGAACTTTTTTGGAGAGAGAAATATGGGGAGAAGTCATGTAACCCTCCAAGCTGTCAGTTGCAATGTTTGCAGGTTTGGATGAACAGTCCTGTATTTGTGCTGAGTTATAAGCAGAGGCCATAGAGGCAGGGGCCACGGTTGGGTGCGAGTTATGCTCCTTAGTAATGGGTACCAGTGTTGCCTTGGGCAGTCTGGAGCTATCAAAATGCCTTTCGGATGTTCTGCTTTGATCTTCAGTAACACCTTGGTCATCAATGGTAGAGGCAGGAATGCATAGATTGTTAGAGACTTCCAACTGAAGGAGAGAGCATCTATTCTCCAGGCTTGAGGATGGTGTGTCCTTGAGCAGAACTTTTTCAGATGATGATTGTGGTGTGAGGCAAAGAGGTCTATGTCCGGCCTCCCCCATGTATGAGTTATTTGTGAAAAAATGTCTGGATGCAACATCCATTCGTGGGGGTCCATAATGTTTCTGCTTAGACTGTCCGCCAGAATATTGTCCTTGCCTGGAACAAACTGGGATTGCAACTGTATGTTCAGTTTCAGGGACTTTTCCCAAAGAGTCATTGTTAGTCTGCAAAGGGGGTAAGAATGAGTGCCTCCCTGTTTGTTTATGTACCACATAACAGTGGTGTTGTCTGTCTTTATTAGCAGATGACCTTGTTGAAGAAATTTTCCGAAGGCCTCGATTGCATGAATCGCTGCCAGCATCTCTTTTTGATTGATGTGCAGATGCACTTCCTGGGGTGCCCATTGCCCTTGAATGCATCTGCCCTCCATGTGCGCCCCCCATCCATGATCTGAGGCGTCTGTTGTAATGGTTTGGCTTGCTTGAGGTTTGTTGAAGGGCATGCCTTTGTTTAGCTGGCTTGCTTGTGCCCACCACAAAAATTCCTTTTGTAGACATGGAATGAGTGGAATAATTGCCTCTAAGTTGTGGCTGTGTTGAGACCATAAACTTTTTAGGTACCATTGTAGTTTTCTCATGTGTAGTCTTGCCAGAGGGATCAGGAGAATGCAAGATGCCATGAAACCCAGGGCCTGCAGGATTTTCCTTGCAGTCATCTGGGTGTGCTTTGCTAGGCTTTTGAAGTAATCTGGTAATTGCTCTTGTTTTTCTTCTGTGAGGAAAGCCATTTGTGAGTTTGTGTCCAGTTTGGCTCCTAGAAAAATTATTTGTTGGGATGGCAGTAGTCTTGATTTTTGAATGTTGACTGTGTATCCCAAAGCCTGTAGTAAGTGAATGACATAGTCCAAGTTTCTTATCAAGGCTTTCTGGCTGTCCGCTTGTATAAGGCAGTCGTCCAGATAAGGGTATATTTGTATCCCCTGAAGTCTGCAATGTGCAATTACTGATGCCAGGCATTTCGTGAATACTCTGGGCGCAGTAGATAAGCCAAAAGGCAATGCTGAGAATTGATAATGCTCTGACCCTGCAAGAAATCTGAGGTATCTTCTGCAGCTGTGTCTGATTGGGACATGCAGGTATGCCTCCTTGAGATCCAGAGTAACAAGCCAAGACCCCTTGCCCAGCATGGGAAGAAGTTGCTGTAACGTCAGCATTTTGAATTTTGGCACAATGAGAAAAGTGTTTAGAGCGGACAAGTCCAGTATAGGTCTCCATTGCTTTTCTTTTCTTGGAACAAAGAACAGTCTTGAGTAGAATCCCTGGCCTTGTTCCTGAGGAGGAACCTTTTCTATTGCTTTGATATGTAGCAGCTTTGAAACTTGTATGAGTGCCTCTGCCCTTTGATTGTGTGGCAGGTTTGGCATGCCTAGCCTTGTTGGTAAGGTATGGAAGTGGAACCTGTAACCTTTGTCTATTATGCTCAAAATCCATCCGTCCTTTGTAAAAACGTGCCACTTTTTTGAAAATAAGGATAACTTTCCGCCTAAAGGAGCTTCTCTTTGAGCCTTGGTCGGCGGTGTCAAAGACAAGTCATTGTGATTGTCCCTGTGGAGCAGTAGAAGTCCCTGCGCCACTTCTCTGATTAGTCTGTTGCCATTGGCGGCCCCTGTAGGAGCCTCGGTATTGCCCTCTACCTTGAGCACGCCTGCTTTTTCCCCTTTGAAACTTGTCAGTGTCTGGAAAGGACCAATTCTTCAAAGGCCAATTCCTGCTGAACCTTGGTGGCTGAACCTGGAGGAAATCTTTGACTGTTTGTACTGATTTAGCCTTTTCCTCAATTGATTTCAACACACCCTGTGCATTAGCACCAAATAGCTTGTCTTTTTCCAGAGGTGCATCTAAAAGCTTTACTTTAACATGGTCTGGCAATGACTGTTCTTTCAACCAAGCATGTCTACGTATGACGGCCCCTGTCATAGCTGCCCTACATGAAGCTTCCAATGCATCATAATCACACTGAAGAAAATGATTGCTAACCTGCTGAGTATTATGAACCAAATCCTGCAAAGCCTTTCTATCTAAAGGCTCAGGAGAGGCTAACTTTTTCTGCAAATCATCCATCAGAAAATCCTGATACTGAAACATATGAAAAAGACAGTTAAGAGCCCTCATGGCAAGGGTGGTAGAGGTATAAACTTTCTTACCCCACCTCTCCAAGGACCTAGCTTCCCTGTCTGTGGGCAAAGGATTCTTGGTCGTGGAAGTGGCCACTCCTTTGGGCCCCTGAGAAATAGTTTCTAGGTCAACAGAGTGGGCCTTAAAGAGATGCTTATGTGTTACATCCTGGGAAATAATGAGACCACACGGTTTATGGAGTTGTAAGGCCTTTCTTTATTAAGAGCCTCCAGGTGCGCACCCATGCTACATGCTTCCAACTTCTGCAAGTCATACCTACCCCAGAGACAACAAGTTACCAGAAAATACAGAACCAACAGTACATGTGGAATTCCCCACAGTGCCCCTACAGTACAACAACCACATTACCAGCCCGAATACTACATTCCTCCCCTTTTAAGCTAAGACACAATTCCCTACATAAGCAAAACTAGGGAGCAAGTCCAACAATGCATTTGGTCACTTACTTGTAAATAACAGGCTAGTTATTAACTGGTTACCATACAATCAACTATTTTTGGTCTGGTAATCTATACATGCACTTTTGTTAACATTGATAGTCCTTCAAGTAACTAGGTTTAACCAGCACACGCTTAGAACGGCGCAGTGGTACCACCTTAGGTGACTCCGGTGTCACAGTTACCACTTCTGGTATCGGTGTGTCCTTCCCTGGAACGGTTGGATCCTCGGGAACCTCTCCTTCCATGTCCCGGCGGTCTCCCTCAATTGGCGATCCTCCTGCCACTGCGAGCCCTTGTTCCGAACTTAACGGTATTTCCGAGGCCGGCAGTTCCATGGCGTCCTTCTTCTGTTCGCTCCGCAGAATCTGGTCTACATGTCTCCTCACCAAGAAATCTCCATTCAACCTCACCTGGTACGATAATGGACCTGTACTCTTGACAATGAACCCTGGAATCCACTTAGGTCCATAACTGAAATTTCGCGTCATCACTGCATCTCCCTACAGAAAACTTCTCTCTCTCCGTCGTCGATCATGACATTCTTTTTGCCTCCACTGGGTCCCCTCCACCTTAGCTCGGACGTTTGGATGCACCAGATCCAGCGTGGATCTCAATCTCCGTCCTTGCAACATCTCGGCAGGTGACAAACCCATGGTAGATTGTGGTGTAATACGGTAGTTGAATAACACCCTTGATACTTTTGCTGCCATACTTCCTTCTCCGGACTTTTTCATCATTGCTTTAAAAGTCTGGACAGCCCTGTCAGCACAACCATTTGTAGCTGCATGGTAGGGTGCTGATGTGATGTGTACAATGCCATTTTTCCTCAGAAAACCCTTGAACTCTTCACTCGTGAAACATGAAGCATTATCTGATACAATAGTCTCTGGTAGTCCTTGGCTACTGAAACTCCTCCTCAAGCATTCAATGGTAACGAGGGAAGTGGGTGTCTTGACTTGATAGGCATCCATCCATTTCGAATGAGCATCCATGATTATCAAAAACATGGCCCCCATGAAAGGTCCTGCATAATCTATATGAAGTCTCTGCCAAGGTCTACTCGGCCACTCCCATGGATGTAGTGGCGCCGCCACCGGCAAGTTGCGATGTTGTTGACATGTTTTACACTCATTCACAACGACTTCAATCTCGTGGTCCAACTTGGGCCACCAAAAATAACTTCGAGCTAAGGCCTTCATTCGGGTAATGCCCACATGACCTTGGTGCAACTGCTGTAACAGTGCCCGTCTTCCTGGGGACGGAATTATCACTCGTGCCCCCCACAATACGCATCCATCTTGCACACTCAGCTCTGTTTTCCTCACCTCATAAGGCCGAAAAACTGGATCCGTTTGTTGGACTGGCCAGCCTTGCTGGACCCACTGAAACACTCTAGCAAGCACCGGGTCTTTGTGTGTCCAAACACTCAGTTCTCTGGCAGACACCAACGTGATGTCTTCCATCATCAAAACTCGGTCCTCCGCTTCCTGTTCTGGAAAATGCCCTGGTATCGGCAGACGACTTAGCGCATCCGCATTACTATGGCGTTTCCCGGGCTTATAAACAATCTCGTATTCATAAGCTCTCAATGTTACAGCCCATCTCTGAATGCGGGGAGAAACCATCTGCGGCACTGCTTTCATCTCGTTGAACAATGACAACAAAGGCTTATGATCAATGCAAATAGTAAACTTCCTCCCATAGAGGTACTTGTGAAATCGCTTGATTCCAAACATGACAGCCAAACCCTCTTTATCTAACTGGGAATAGTTTGACTCCGCTGGTGTCAAAGTTCGTGACATGAACCCAATGGGTCTCTCTTGTCCATCTGGCATCCGGTGTGCCAACACAGCCCCTAACCCATAAGGTGAGGCATCACATGACAAAATTAAGTCCTTGTGACTATCGTAGTGCACCAAAACCTCTGAAGACTGCATTAGTTCCTTTGACTGTTCAAACGCTCTGTCCTGTTCCTCTTGCCACGACCACTGAGCCTCCTTCCTTAATAACTTATGTAAAGGAGCTAACAGGGTTGACAGATTTGGCAGGAACCTGTTATAATAGTTGAGTAAGCCTAAATAGGCTTTCAGTTCTGTAACATTTGTGGGTGCTGGTGCCTGTTGAATGGCTTCCATTTTATTTGGCAGGGGGTGTAGGCCTGATGCATCCACCTTGTAGCCCAGGAATTCTACTTCCTTTGCCATGAAAGCACATTTACTCCGCTTCACCCGTAGACCTGCCTCTTGCAGTCGACTCAGCACCTCATTCAGCGTCTCCAGATGCTCTCGAATGTTCCTACCCGTCAACAGGATATCGTCTAAATACACAGCCACCTTTGGAATTCCTGTCACCAGTCCCTCCATTATTCTCTGGAAAATAGCTGGACTCGAGGAAACCCCAAAAGGTAAACGATTGACTTGGAACAAACCTTTGTGTGTGTTCAGGGTAACATACGCCTTTGACCCTTCTTCCAGCACTACTTGTTGATATGCCTGACTGAGGTCCAGTTTACTAAACCTTTCACCTCCGGACAGCTTTTCAAACACATCCTCCACCTTTGGCAAGGGATACTGCTCCAGCTTCGAGACTTGGTTCACTGTTAACTTATAGTCACCACAGATGCGTACAGTACCATCTGGCTTTAATACTGGAACAATCGGTGCGGCCCATTCCGCAAACTTTACTGGTTCAATTATACCTTGCTTAGTGAGTCTCTCTAACTCAAACTCAACTTTCTTCTTCATCGCGTATGGTACAGGACGGGGTTTGTAAAATCTTGGCGTTACGTTTTCTTTCACGTGTATCTTTGCTGGTGGACCCCTCCAGGTCCCCAGTTCCTCTTTGAATACTTCTTCATTGTTCTCGAGCACCTCTTGCAAGGTCAGGCCCAGTTGTTCTACCTTATGGAGCTGTAGGCAGTCCATGTTTAGCTCCTTTAACCACACCCGGCCTAGCAGGTTTGGTCCCTTACCTGCTACCACCATGACTGGCAACTCTTTAACTTGGTCTTTATATTTTACCTTCATTTTCACCATTCCCAACGTGGGAACTATTTCACCCGTATAGGTTTTCAAAGTCACTGAACAGTCCTGCAGCTTTAGAGCTTCTCTGGGCCATAACTTCCCATACTCAGCCTTTGACAGAACTGTCACACTACACCCCGTATCCACTTCAAACTGCACCATTTTACCATTTAAGTCCAACTGGGTTTTAATGGGATCAACTCTTTCCCACCTGGCCCCTTTCACGTTAAACATTGTGAACATTTCTTCGGCTTCCCTGGTTTGTTGATCTGTACCTTCACGCATGTGGTGTGCATACTGCCGTTTTATTTTTCGGTTGCCCTTCCTTTCCATCATACTGCTTTTTTCCTCCCCCTTTTTCGGCTGGTCCCGAGAGGGCGTTGAGCGGCACATTTTCTTTACATGGCCCTTTTTCCCGCAAGCATGACATTTTACAGTTAAAAAACGACAGTTCCGTGACAGATGTTCACCTCCACACCTGTAACAAGCATACTGACCCGACTTCCCTTGTGAATTATGCTCCATGACCACTTTATGCACTGGCAGTGGGGTCGCACTCCTGCTTCCCACCCCTTCCGTGGTTTTTTGTTGTAAATCACGAATGTCTTTAGTCGCTGTCTCTATGGCCTGTGCCAACTTCAAGGCCTTTTCAAATGACAAGTCAGGCTCCGCTAACAATCTGCGTTGTATGCGGTCGTCTGCAATGCCACATACGAGCCTATCTCGTAGCATTTCGGTCAGTCTGTCCCCATAATCACAATGTTGTGCCAGTTCCCTCAACACTGCGACATACTCCATTACCGTTTCATTAGCCATTCTAGTCCTTGAATTTAACTTGAACCTCTGGACTATTGCACTCGGCTTCGGGTTATAATGTGACTGAAGTAAGCTCGTCAACTCTGTAAACGATTTGTCCCCCGGTTTATCAGGACTCAATAAGTTCCTCATCAGACTGTACGTCTTGCTGCCCACCGAGCTTAGCAATATGGCTCGCTTCCGACCCGCTTCCATTATCTGGTTTGCCTCAAAAAAATGTTCCAACACTTCACAATACTCCTCCCAGGTCTGTGTCTGACAGTCGTATGCAACCAGTGACCCCAACATGGAACCAGACATCACTCCAGCAGGCCCCGTCTCTTCATCATCCGACATGAACTGCAGCCCACCAGTTTACTCGCAGCGGACTCGGAGGCATCCCATCCTCTCGTCGCCAATATGTTACATCCTGGGAAATAATGAGACCACACGGTTTATGGAGTTGTAAGGCCTTTCTTTATTAAGAGCCTCCAGGTGCGCACCCATGCTACATGCTTCCAACTTCTGCAAGTCATACCTACCCCAGAGACAACAAGTTACCAGAGAATACAGAACCAACAGTACATGTGGAATTCCTCACAGCGCCCCTACAGTACAACAACCACATTACCAGCCCGAATACTACATTATGAGTTTCAGGAACCCTATAATATCTGTCAGGCTTGACAGGAGCAGGAGGGAGAGAATCAGGAGAAGTACTGGAGTCTGAGTACACATCATCCAATACATCTAACACTGGGGGTATAGCTAAAGGCCTGTGCTGGGGTAACTTAAGGAAAGTACGAAGCCTTTTCCTGGAGTCGGAGAAATCCTGGCCCTGTCACTGAAAATGCTCTCTCATGGAGTGTAGAATTTCCCCGAAAGAAATATCCTCAGGAGGAGAGGCAGAGGGAATGAATTCATCTGCATCAGAATCCTCGTAGGCTGGGAAGGGTTCTTCCTGGGAATCTGAAAGGCCTGACTCACCAGAGGCTTCATCTGAAGAAAGGGTATCTGTCTGCTCAACCCTAGGCCTTTTGTCTGAAGGCGGCTGAGAACCTCTGTCTGGATGAGCCTGAGAGCCCCTGATTAAGGAAATTAGATCTGCAGCTAAAGTCATGATCTGTTTATCCGGTCATGATCTGTTTATCCGAAGTGGGAGTCTGAGGGTGAGACTTAGCCTGGCTGGCAGCCTTAGCACGTGTGTAGGCCTTGATGGACATAGACACAGGAGGCCTAGCTGCCCCACGTGCTGGAGTAACTTTGTCCACCGGTATGGTGTCAGGCAAATCTTGGGCTTCGGTTTCAGGAGGAAAAACAACAACCGGCACCGGTGAAGCCACCGTGACCGAAGTGTGCGGTAAAGCGGTGTCGTCGGCCTGGAGCGGTTGAATTACCGCCTCTGAAGAGACCGATGCACTTGCGGTAGGCTTAGGCGTGGTGTCGGTGGAAGTCGCGGGCCGCGAAGGTCGGTCCCGGTCCTTCCGTTTTTTGGAAACGTGTGCTGTCGGAAGTTCCGACGGCATGATATAGGAATAATTTTCCCCAAAAAAATCTTCAGCAAATTCTGCCCGACGCCTAAGTGTGCGCTTATTGAAGCAAGCACAGGCAGCACAGGCCGAGACGTCGTGGTCTGGGCCGAGGCAGGGAAGGCAGTAAGAATGGAAGTCCTTATGAGGTATTTGTTTACCACAAGATAAACAATTATTAACTTTTTCAGTTTTGTCTGACATCGGCTGAGGCAAGAAAAGGTTCCCCAACGGGGTACTTAGCTTTTTTGATGACTTCGGTATCTGAAAACACAGGAGCTGACCGACCGGCACTTGCGAACTGCTTCTGCTTTGGGCACCGCGCGGCAAGAAAGACTGAAGAAGATGGCGTCGGCTGATGCTTTTATACCCCAGCCGCTCTGACGTCGGGGAAGAGGCGACATCAGCCGACGCCGGACCCAGACTTTGGAATCCGGCCGACCGAAGGGCTGCCTGAGGCAGGACAACCCATATGTTAGGACTGCAGTTGCATTCTTGAAGGACATCCTACCTTTAAACATCCTGTTTTTAGATAGTTCATTTTGATTTCCACTTGGACAGGGTCTCACTCACCTCGGTCTCAACTTCTACTATAAAGAGACTACTATTCAAACTAAAACCCAGCTCCAACACAGCTGACATGATACCTACCAAATACCTAAAACTCACTGCTGAAGTCATTGCTTACCCTAATAGTACACTTATTCACAGATCCAGCCAAGAATCTTATGTCCCAAAACTTTGGAAAAAAAACTTTATTCTATCACTACATAAAGGTGGTAGCTCAACAGCTATCTCAAGCTTCCATCCTATAGCTATTTTATGTTCTATCTCTAAAATTCTTGAAAAATCATTCATATGCAATGTCTACACTTCTTACTTGATAACCAGATCCTATCCCCAAATCAACATGGATTCTGACCAGGCCACAGTACCACAATAACCTTAATATCCTTTATGGACATTGTCAAAAAAGCCCTGAACTCTGGTAAATTTGTAACCTCACTATTCCTTGACTTATCCAAAACCTTTGATACAACCTCTCATTCCCATCTTCTTACCCAACTCTCCCTTACTGGTCTATCTACTCCCTCTCTTAACTGGTTTTCAAGTAACTTATCAGACAGGGAGCAGGAATTTAAATGGCAAAATTCTCTATCACCATACATTCCCAGTTCCACCAGTGTTCCCCAAGGTTCCATCTTAGGACTATTCCTTTTCAGTATATTTATTAATAATCTTTGCTCTTCCTTCACCCAAGGGTCACCCATGCAATATGCAGATGACTCCACTATCTTATGCTCTGCAGACACTACATCAGACCTTCTAAAAAATCACACAAGCTGCATTTCAATCTGTAGAGTCCTGAATATACAATAACCATCTGTTGCTATATCCTAACAAAATCAAACTTATTTTATTCAGCCCTAAAACGTACCTCTATCAACAAATCACACTTCACCATACTGTCCCAAAGCAAGACTAAGACTGAAGTTGTCAGCCAAACTGCTAGGTGTAATAACTGATGACAACCTAAAATTTGACCTACACATACAAAACAATATTAAGAAAAAAACACCAAAAACTGGATGCTGTCTACAGGTATAAACATTTCCTCTCCCCTACCGCCAAACAAATACTTGGTTACTCCTATGTACTTCCCTATCTTATCTACAGGGCCCCTTTATTTACCAACCTGCTATCCCCCATAAAAACAAAACTTGAAATATGCTATAATAAAATCACCAAGTTCGCCACAAACACTAGACACTCTACACCCTACTGCATACTCTTACACTCTCTAAACTGGTGTGAACTCCCCCACTACCTCACCTATCTGCAACTAACCACTGCCTACAAAATAATTTTCAAACCCTTACACTGTCCGACCCTAAACTCATTATTCACTCACCATCATCGCAACAGATCTCTCAGATCTGGAAACCGACACTTCTTACAAACTCAAGTCCAATCTAACTGCTAGTGAATTACTTTACTCTTGTGTTGTAGCCAAAGCTTGGAATGCCCTTCCTCTTGCAACTCAGATCACACTAAGTAAAGCTTCTTTCAAAGCATCACTACAGGGTTACATCTCTGCCAAATGGATCTGCATCTGTACCAAGTCTCCTCCTTCCATAACTTAATCTCTCTCTCTCAATCCCACCCTCTCACTTTCATATTTACTCCCATAAAATATCCTATGTATACCTTATAACAGCTCCAGTTTTCCTCTTCTATATCTAACTTATCACTATCCTAATTATCTACTCTGACGTACTCTCTTCACAACTTCTCTTCTCTACTCTAACCTTTTACAACCCAGCTTCTGCTTATATCACTCTCATATATTTCTATACTCAAATATGTTTAATTGATTTTTACTTGTTCAAATTGACCTGTAAACAACCAATTTTTGTAAAAGGTTTTTTGTTGTCCACTTTGTTATTGTATTTGTTATCGTGTTTGTTATTATATTTTTATGTGTGGAGCTCTTCTCTCTGGGCCTCTGCTGCAAATGGGATTTTTCAGCCCAGTGGACCTTCCCGGTAAACAAATGCCAATAAATAAAAATAAATAAATAATAAACTTTAATTATTATTTTAGGTTAAACACTTCTTTGTAATTGTTCAGCCTTTCAGTAGCAATTATAATGTTTAATTGATGCTTTATATGTGCCTTTGAATGATTTTGTTGCTGTATAATAAGAGTTTAACGTGGTAGTTTTTGTATTTTGATAGATATAGCTGTACTCTTTGATATGTGGCATGATGTCTGAGTGTTTTTATACAATTTAAGTTACGTTTTTTTTTTCTTTTCCTTCTCTACTCTATTGAAGGTTTTAGTGTGTAGCTGTATGTCTTTTGTATTGGCTTTGTTTTGTTTTAGTCTCTGCTAGTCAGTTTGGGATTTTGCTATTGTTCAGGATGGCTGAGAGTGGGCGTTAACAATGGATAGCATATTTGAAGCTGCATGAGCTGTATTAAACAGCTTTTCTTATTATTTTAGTTTCTTTTTGCTCATTTAACTTTCCTGATGTGATGGTGAGGTGGTAGACTGTTAAGACTGCTATTATGGGTGGGGAGAGGAAATGCAACTGTAATGAGAAAGGAGAGACATTCTAATGATGCAATATGAAAGAGGTTAAAGAGCATTTCCGGACTCATTTGCAGACAGCAATGTATCATAAATAACTATGATATATAGTTTTATATAACACTACTAGATCTTATAGCTAGTAAATGAAGTCTTACACTTAATGTTAATTTCAATAATCTACTGCTTCAGCGCTATATATAGTTTTATATAACACTAATAGATCTTATAGCTAGTAAATGAAGTCTTACACTTAATGTTAATTTCAATTCTCTACTGCTTCAGTGCTATATATAGTTTTATATAACACTAATAGATCTTATAGCTAGTAAATGAAGTCTTACACTTAATGTTAATTTCAATAATCTACTGCGTCAGTGCTATATATAGTTTTATATAACACTAATACTTCTTATAGCTAGTAAATGAAGTCTTACACTTAATGTTAATTTCAATAATCTACTGCTTCAGCGCTATATATAGTTTTATATAACACTATTAGATCTTATAGCTAGTAAATGAAGTCTTACACTTAGTGTTAATTTCAATAATCTACTGCTTCAGCGCTATATATAGTTTTATATAACACTAAAAGGTCTTATAGCTAGTAAATGAAGTCTTACACTTAATGTTAATTTCAATAATTTACTGCTTCAGTGCTATATATAGTTTTATATAACACTAATAGATCTTATAGCTAGTAAATGAAGTCTTACACTTAATGTTAATTTCAATAATCTACTGCTTCAGCGCTATATATAGTTTTATATAACACTAATAGATCTTATAGCTATTAAATGAAGTCTTACACTTAGTGTTAATTTCAATAATCTACTGCTTCAGCGCTGTATATAGTTTTATATAACACTAATAGATCTTATAGCTAGTAAATGAAGTCTTACACTTAATGTTAATTTCAATAATCTACTGCTTCAGCGCTATATATAGTTTTATATAACACTAATAGATCTTATAGCTAGAAAATGAAGTCTTACACTTAATGTTAATTTCAATAATCTACTGCTTCAGTGCTATATATAGTTTTATATAACACTAATAGATCTTATAGCTAGTAAATGAAGTCTTACACTTAATGTTAATTTCAATAATCTACTGCTTCAATGCTATATATAGTTTTATATAACACTAATAGATCTTATATCTAGTAAATGAAGTCTTACACTTAATGTTAATTTCAATAATCTACTGCTTCAGCGCTATATATAGTTTTATATAACACTAATAGATCTTATATCTAGTAAATGAAGTCTTACACTTAGTGTTAATTTCAATAATCTACTGCTTCAGCACTATACATCGTTTGATATAACACTACTAGATCTTATAGCTAGTAAATGAAGTCTTACACTTAATGTTAATTTCAATAATCTACTGCTTCAGTGCTATATATAGTTTTATATAACACTAATAGATCTTATAGCTAGTAAATGAAGTCTTACACTTAATGTTAATTTCAATAATCTACTGCTTCAGCGCTATATAGTTTTATATAACACTAATAGATCTTATAGCTAGTAAATGAAGTCTTACACTTAATGTTAATTTCAATAATCTACTGCTTCAGTGCTATATATAGTTTTATATAACACTAATAGATCTTATAGCTAGTAAATGAAGTCTTACACTTAATGTTAATTTCAATAATCTACTGCTTCAGTGCTATATATAGTTTTATATAACACTAATAGATCTTATAGTTAGTAAATGAAGTCTTACACTTAGTGTTAATTTCAATAATCTACTGCTTCAGTGCTATATATAGTTTTATATAACACTAATAGATCTTATAGCTAGTAAATGAAGTCTTACACTTAATGTTAATTTCAATAATCTACTGCTTCAGCGCTATATATAGTTTTATATAACGCTAATAGATCTTATAGCTAGTAAATGAAGTCTTACACTTAATGTTAATTTCAATAATCTACTGCTTCAGCGCTATATATAGTTTTATATAATACTAATAGATCTTATAGCTATTAAATGAAGTCTTACACTTAGTGTTAATTTCAATAATCTACTGCATCAGTGCTATGTATAGTTTTATATAACACTAATAGATCTTATAGCTAGTACATGAAGTCTTACACTTAATGTTAATTTCAATAATCTACTGCATCAGTGCTATATATAGTTTTATATGACACTAATAGATCTTATAGCTAGTAAATGAAGTCTTACACTTAATGTTAATTTCAATAATCTACTGCTTCAGCGCTGTATATAGTTTTATATAACACTAATAGATCTTATAGCTAGTAAATGAAGTCTTACACTTAATGTTAATTTCAATAATCTACTGCTTCAATGCTATATATAGTTTTATATAACACTAATAGATCTTATAGCTAGTAAATGAAGTCTTACACTTAATGTTAATTTCAATAATCTACTGCGTCAGTGCTATATATAGTTTTATATAACACTAATAGATCTTATAGCTAGTAAATGAAGTCTTACACTTAATGTTAATTTCAATAATCTACTGCGTCAGTGCTATATATAGTTTTATATAACACTAATAGATCTTATAGCTAGTAAATGAAGTCTTACACTTAATGTTAATTTCAATAATCTACTGCGTCAATGCTATATATAGTTTTATATAACACTAATAGATCTTATAGCTAGTAAATGAAGTCTTACACTTAATGTTAATTTCAATAATCTACTGCGTCAGTGCTATATATAGTTTTATATAACACTAATAGATCTTATAGCTAGTAAATGAAGTCTTACACTTAATGTTAATTTCAATAATCTACTGCGTCAGTGCTATATATAGTTTTATATAACACTAATAGATCTTATAGCTAGTAAATGGAAGTCTTACACTTAATGTTAATTTCAATAATCTACTGCTTCAGCGCTATATATAGTTTTATATAACACTAATAGATCTTATAGCTAGTAAATGAAGTCTTACACTTAATGTTAATTTCAATAATCTACTGCGTCAGTGCTATATATAGTTTTATATAACACTAATAGATCTTATAGCTAGTAAATGAAGTCTTACACTTAATGTTAATTTCAATAATCTACTGCGTCAGTGCTATATATAGTTTTATATAACACTAATAGATCTTATAGCTAGTAAATGAAGTCTTACACTTAATGTTAATTAAAATAATCTACTGCGTCAGTGCTATATATAGTTTTATATAACACTAATAGATCTTATAGCTAGTAAATGAAGTCTTACACTTAATGTTAATTTCAATAATCTACTGCGTCAGTGCTATATATAGTTTTATATAACACTACTAGACCTTATAGCTAGTAAATGAAGTTTTACACTTAATGTTAATTTCAATAATCTACTGCTTCAGTGCTATATATAGTTTTATATAACACTAATAGATCTTATATCTAGTAAATGAAGTTTTACACTTAATGTTAATTTCAATAATCTACTGCTTCAGCGCTATATATAGTTTTATATAACACTAATAGATCTTATAGCTAGTAAATGAAGTCTTACACTTAATGTTAATTTCAATAATCTACTGCTTCAGTGCTATATATAGTTTTATATAACACTAATAGATCTTATAGCTATTAAATGAAGTCTTACACTTAGTGTTAATTTCAATAATCTACTGCATCAGTGCTATGTATAGTTTTATATAACACTAATAGATCTTATAGTTAGTAAATGAAGTCTTACACTTAGTGTTAATTTCAATAATCTACTGCTTCAGTGCTATATATAGTTTTATATAACACTAATAGATCTTATAGCTAGTAAATGAAGTCTTACACTTAATGTTAATTTCAATAATCTACTGCTTCAGCGCTATATATAGTTTTATATAACACTAATAGATCTTATAGCTAGTAAATGAAGTCTTACACTTAATGTTAATTTCAATAATCTACTGTGTCAGTGCTATATATAGTTTTATATAACACTAATAGATCTTATAGCTAGTAAATGAAGTCTTACACTTAATGTTAATTTCAATAATCTACTGCGTCAGTGCTATATATAGTTTTATATAACACTAATAGATCTTATAGCTAGTAAATGAAGTCTTACACTTAATGTTAATTTCAATAATCTACTGTTTCAGTGCTATATATAGTTTTATATAACACTAATAGATCTTATAGCTAGTAAATGAAGTCTTACACTTAATGTTAATTTCAATAATCTACTGCGTCAGTGCTATATATAGTTTTATATAACACTAATAGATCTTATAGCTAGTAAATGAAGTCTTACACTTAATGTTAATTTCAATAATCTACTGCTTCAGTGCTATATATAGTTTTATATAACACTAATAGATCTTATAGCTAGTAAATGAAGTCTTACACTTAATGTTAATTTCAATAATCTACTGCTTCAGTGCTATATATAGTTTTATATAACACTAATAGATCTTATAGCTAGTAAATGAAGTCTTACACTTAGTGTTAATTTCAATAATCTACTGCTTCAGTGCTATATATAGTTTTATATAACACTAATAGATCTTATAGCTAGTAAATGAAGTCTTACACTTAATGTTAATTTCAATAATCTACTGCTTCAGTGCTATATATAGTTTTATATAACACTAATAGATCTTATAGTTAGTAAATGAAGTCTTACACTTAGTGTTAATTTCAATAATCTACTGCTTCAGTGCTATATATAGTTTTATATAACACTAATAGATCTTATAGCTAGTAAATGAAGTCTTACACTTAATGTTAATTTCAATAATCTACTGCTTCAGCGCTATATATAGTTTTATATAACGCTAATAGATCTTATAGCTAGTAAATGAAGTCTTACACTTAATGTTAATTTCAATAATCTACTGCTTCAGCTATATATAGTTTTATATAATACTAATAGATCTTATAGCTATTAAATGAAGTCTTACACTTAGTGTTAATTTCAATAATCTACTGCATCAGTGCTATGTATAGTTTTATATAACACTAATAGATCTTATAGCTAGTACATGAAGTCTTACACTTAATGTTAATTTCAATAATCTACTGCATCAGTGCTATACATAGTTTTATATGACACTAATAGATCTTATAGCTAGTAAATGAAGTCTTACACTTAATGTTAATTTCAATAATCTACTGCTTCAGCGCTGTATATAGTTTTATATAACACTAATAGATCTTATAGCTAGTAAATGAAGTCTTACACTTAATGTTAATTTCAATAATCTACTGCTTCAATGCTATATATAGTTTTATATAACACTAATAGATTTTATAGCTAGTAAATGAAGTCTTACACTTAATGTTAATTTCAATAATCTACTGCGTCAGTGCTATATATAGTTTTATATAACACTAATAGATCTTATAGCTAGTAAATGAAGTCTTACACTTAATGTTAATTTCAATAATCTACTGCGTCAGTGCTATATATAGTTTTATATAACACTAATAGATCTTATAGCTAGTAAATGAAGTCTTACACTTAATGTTAATTTCAATAATCTACTGCGTCAATGCTATATATAGTTTTATATAACACTAATAGATCTTATAGCTAGTAAATGAAGTCTTACACTTAATGTTAATTTCAATAATCTACTGTCAGTGCTATATATAGTTTTATATAACACTAATAGATCTTATAGCTAGTAAATGAAGTCTTACACTTAATGTTAATTTCAATAATCTACTGCGTCAGTGCTATATATAGTTTTATATAACACTAATAGATCTTATAGCTAGTAAATGAAGTCTTACACTTAATGTTAATTTCAATAATCTACTGCTTCAGCGCTATATATAGTTTTATATAACACTAATAGATCTTATAGCTAGTAAATGAAGTCTTACACTTAATGTTAATTTCAATAATCTACTCGTCAGTGCTATATATAGTTTTATATAACACTAATAGATCTTATAGCTAGTAAATGAAGTCTTACACTTAATGTTAATTTCAATAATCTACTGCGTCAGTGCTATATATAGTTTTATATAACACTAATAGATCTTATAGCTAGTAAATGAAGTCTTACACTTAATGTTAATTAAAATAATCTACTGCGTCAGTGCTATATATAGTTTTATATAACACTAATAGATCTTATAGCTAGTAAATGAAGTCTTACACTTAATGTTAATTTCAATAATCTACTGCGTCAGTGCTATATATAGTTTTATATAACACTACTAGACCTTATAGCTAGTAAATGAAGTTTTACACTTAATGTTAATTTCAATAATCTACTGCTTCAGTGCTATATATAGTTTTATATAACACTAATAGATCTTATATCTAGTAAATGAAGTTTTACACTTAATGTTAATTTCAATAATCTACTGCTTCAGCGCTATATATAGTTTTATATAACACTAATAGATCTTATAGCTAGTAAATGAAGTCTTACACTTAATGTTAATTTCAATAATCTACTGCTTCAGTGCTATATATAGTTTTATATAACACTAATAGATCTTATAGCTAGTAAATGAAGTCTTACACTTAATGTTAATTTCAATAATCTACTGCGTCAGTGCTATATATAGTTTTATATAACACTACTAGACCTTATAGCTAGTAAATGAAGTTTTACACTTAATGTTAATTTCAATAATCTACTGCTTCAGTGCTATATATAGTTTTATATAACACTAATAGATCTTATAGCTATTAAATGAAGTCTTACACTTAGTGTTAATTTCAATAATCTACTGCATCAGTGCTATGTATAGTTTTATATAACACTAATAGATCTTATAGTTAGTAAATGAAGTCTTACACTTAGTGTTAATTTCAATAATCTACTGCTTCAGTGCTATATATAGTTTTATATAACACTAATAGATCTTATAGCTAGTAAATGAAGTCTTACACTTAATGTTAATTTCAATAATCTACTGCTTCAGCGCTATATATAGTTTTATATAACACTAATAGATCTTATAGCTAGTAAATGAAGTCTTACACTTAATGTTAATTTCAATAATCTACTGCGTCAGTGCTATATATAGTTTTATATAACACTAATAGATCTTATAGCTAGTAAATGAAGTCTTACACTTAATGTTAATTTCAATAATCTACTGCCAGTGCTATATATAGTTTTATATAACACTAATAGATCTTATAGCTAGTAAATGAAGTCTTACACTTAATGTTAATTTCAATAATCTACTGTTTCAGTGCTATATATAGTTTTATATAACACTAATAGATCTTATAGCTAGTAAATGAAGTCTTACACTTAATGTTAATTTCAATAATCTACTGCGTCAGTGCTATATATAGTTTTATATAACACTAATAGATCTTATAGCTAGTAAATGAAGTCTTACACTTAATGTTAATTTCAATAATCTACTGCTTCAGTGCTATATATAGTTTTATATAACACTAATAGATCTTATAGCTAGTAAATGAAGTCTTACACTTAATGTTAATTTCAATAATCTACTGCTTCAGTGCTATATATAGTTTTATATAACACTAATAGATCTTATAGCTAGTAAATGAAGTCTTACACTTAGTGTTAATTTCAATAATCTACTGCTTCAGTGCTATATATAGTTTTATATAACACTAATAGATCTTATAGCTAGTAAATGAAGTCTTACACTTAATGTTAATTTCAATAATCTACTGCGTCAGTGCTATATATAGTTTTATATAACACTACTAGACCTTATAGCTAGTAAATGAAGTTTTACACTTAATGTTAATTTCAATAATCTACTGCTTCAGTGCTATATATAGTTTTATATAACACTAATAGATCTTATAGCTATTAAATGAAGTCTTACACTTAGTGTTAATTTCAATAATCTACTGCATCAGTGCTATGTATAGTTTTATATAACACTAATAGATCTTATAGCTAGTAAATGAAGTCTTACACTTAATGTTAATTTCAATAATCTACTGCTTCAGTGCTATATATAGTTTTATATAACACTAATAGATCTTATAGTTAGTAAATGAAGTCTTACACTTAGTGTTAATTTCAATAATCTACTGCTTCAGTGCTATATATAGTTTTATATAACACTAATAGATCTTATAGCTAGTAAATGAAGTCTTACACTTAATGTTAATTTCAATAATCTACTGCGTCAGTGCTATATATAGTTTTATATAACACTAATAGATCTTATAGCTAGTAAATGAAGTCTTACACTTAATGTTAATTTCAATAATCTACTTTCAGCGCTATATATAGTTTTATATAACACTAATAGATCTTATAGCTAGTAAATGAAGTCTTACACTTAATGTTAATTTCAATAATCTACTGCGTCAGTGCTATATATAGTTTTATATAACACTAATAGATCTTATAGCTAGTAAATGAAGTCTTACACTTAATGTTAATTTCAATAATCTACTGCTTCAGTGCTATATATAGTTTTATATAACACTAATAGATCTTATAGCTAGTAACTGAAGTCTTACACTTAATGTTAATTTCAATAATCTACTGCTTCAGTGCTATATATAGTTTTATATAACACTAATAGATCTTATAGCTAGTAAATGAAGTCTTACACTTAGTGTTAATTTCAATAATCTACTGCTTCAGTGCTATATATAGTTTGATATAACACTACTAGACTTTATAGCTAGTAAATGAAGTCTTACACTTAATGTTAATTTCAATAATCTACTGCGTCAGTGCTATATATAGTTTTATATAACACTACTAGACCTTATATCTAGTAAATTAAGTTTTACACTTAATGTTAATTTCAATAATCTACTGCTTCAGCGCTATATAGTTTTATATAACACTAATAGATCTTATAGCTAGTAAATGAAGTCTTACACTTAGTGTTAATTTCAATAATCTACTGCATCAGTGCTATATATAGTTTGATATAACACTAATAGATCTTATAGCTAGTAAATGAAGTCTTACACTTAATGTTAATTTCAATAATCTACTGAGTCAGTGCTATATATAGTTTTATATAACACTAATAGATCTTATAGCTAGTAAATGAAGTCTTACACTTAATGTTAATTTCAATAATCTACTGCTTCAGCGCTATACATCGTTTGATATAACACTACTAGATCTTATATCTAGTAAATGAAGTCTTACACTTAGTGTTAATTTCAATAATCTACTGCGTCAGTGCTATACATCGTTTGATATAACACTACTAGATCTTATATCTAGTAAATGAAGTCTTACACTTAATGTTAATTTCAATAATCTACTGCTTCAGCGCTTGACTTCTACGGTGTGCAGATGTTTATACAACATTGAATAACAGGAAGTAAGTGCATTATTTTTTTACTGACACATTGAGAATTATTAGCTTTAGAATTGGTATAACTGAATGTTTCATTATATGGTTGTTTTGATGCATTGCTGTGTTGGAGCTATTCCTTTTTCTTTCATTAAGTTAGGTATAAGGAAGTTTGTGAAATTTTCTGTTTTTGAGTTGTTATAGAGACCTTTATGATGAAAGTTTTATTATTAGAATTAATTAGATGGAAGGACGCAATTGTGAACTAGTTAGTGTAATATAGTTTGTGTAACTTTAGATGGATGTGTGTGTGTGTGTGTGTGTGTGTGTGTGTGTGTGTGTGTGTGTGTGTGTGTGTGTGTGTGTGTGCGTGTGTGTATTTGGTATATAGTTTTCTCTTTTAAGACGAAAATCTGATGTTTATTGTAGCTGTTATAAAGAAGAGGAAGAGGAGAGAAAGTAAATAGGTAAAACGATAAGATATCTTAATAATTTGGTATGAGAAAGCCAGAAAACATTATTTAAATAAGCTACTAGATATACACATATGAGAAGTGGAAGGATATATGTGTGTATGTATGTTTATGCATATATATATATATATATATATATATATATATATATATGACTATACATACATATATCTATATACATATATATATATATCTATATATCTATATATATATATATATATATATATATATATATATATATATATATATATATATACATATATATATGTGTGTGTGTGTGTGTGTGTGTGTAGAGGTATAGTTCCAGTACCAGCTGTCATTATATGATCTAATTAACATTTTTTTCTATTTAGTTAGATAAATCAGACTGCATTTATAACATAAAATGAATGATTTTTACGATTGCATATAGCATGAATTTATAACTATTGAATGAATATAATGTTTACAGGTCAAATTATCTTACATGTGCATGTTATATTAGATCTTAGAACACAAAGGGAAAAAACAGAAAAGATGGTTTATAATTGTGTTATATTTTAATTAATTAAATAACCAGTAATAAATGTAGAATATTAGAAATATAGATTTGATATATATATATATATATATATATATATATATATATATATGTATATATATATATATATATATATATATATATATATATGTGTGTGTGTGTGTGTGTGTGTGTGTGAAATAAGATTGTATATACAATTAGCTAATTATAAGATAGCTTAACATCTTGAGTGATGATTTCTGATGTACAATTATTAAGTAATCAATAGAGCTTACTATTCTATCATTTTTTAAAATAATATTTTGCTTAACCTTTTGTTTAATTTTTACTATCAAATAATTGCAGAGGAAATTTTGTTTTCCTTGTAAGCTAGAGGGTGTGTTTGGGTAGGGATGCTATTCAAACAAGGGGTATTATTCTCCAAAGATGGTGAGGGATATCGTTTAAGACAATGTTTAATACTTCTTTATATAGTTACTTTTAATGTGGTGTCTACTATTATTAATAATACTGGTTCAACTGATAATATTGAAATATTATATAAGCAACGTATGTTCTATAAAAGTGGTATATTATTTAAGATAAATGCAAGAATAGCTATCATTTTAGTTTAATATGGCAGATATAAAATGTAACTCTGTTAATATTAATGACTTGAATAATGGTTGCAAGAGAGGGGTAGCTTAATTAAATATTAAAAGATGTTCAAGTCATATTTTTACAAGAGACACATTTAATATGAGATGATGTGGATAGACTTAATAGAAACTGTTATTCTGTTCTTACTAGTTCTCATTACAAACAGAAGAGAAGAGGTGTACCAATCATATGGATGAATTCTATTCCAATGCCTAAAATCTTAAATACATATAATGATAAGGGCATGTTTTGTTTAGTGACTTTGGAAATCAGTGGGAAAATATACACCTTAATTAATGTTTATTGGATTCCTGGAATACGTTCAAAAGTTGTTAAACATTAAATTGATGAGATAATACAGTTTTCTAAAGGTAGTATTATTTTAGCAGGTGACTTTGTATAGTAACTGACAAAGATACCAATGCCATTAATAAGTGTAGAATAAAGGCTTCAGCTACATTTTTAATTGACTTTGTAGATACATTTAACATTAAACATTAAAGATAAATTTAACATCAAAGATAACAAATCATACCCTTCCATCTGACAATAATGTTGAAATAATTATTTCCAAACTTCAGCTCAACCCTGACAAAACAGTTAACATTATCTGTACCTATCTTCCCCCAGGAAAAAATCCCACTATTTTAGAAGACCTATTAAACTGGCTTTCACTAAATCTCCTTCAAAAAACAATACTTTTAGGAGACTTTAATATTGACTGGAATTTATGTAAACATACTTATCCACCCACCCTTATTAACCTGCATGGCTTCTCTCAAATCATTAACTCCCCAACAAGAATAAACAAACTGACTAATAAAGAAAGTATACTTGACTGGATACTAATAAATAGTCCACAGCAAAAGTATACAGCAGGAACTCTCCCAGATGACCTCAGCGACCACTCCCTAACATATATCATCAGGCATAAAACAAGTTTAACTATCCCTACCCAAGTTAAATCATCCCGTAGCAAAAAATTCTTTGACCCCATTCTGTTTCAAAATGAACTTATGCAAGTCAATTGGTCACCTCTTAAATCTCTCCCTATAGACGAAGCTGTTAGCTACTTCAATCATACTTTTCTGACAATCCTTGAACATCATGCTCCAATGCGTTCTATACGAATAAAAATCTAAAACAGCCCAATGGCTCTCAAATAATACTAGGAAACTAATCCTTAGTAGGAACAAAGCCTGGGCTAAACGGCGTACCACAAAAAAACACTACTGATCGCCTCATTTTCAGAGAACAAAGAAATGTAACAAAAAAGCCATCCTACAAGATAAAAAGAACTTTTATACACAGCTACAACAATCATCCCTGCACCAACCACATAAATTTTGGACCGCTATTAAAATGCTGTTATCCCCTGGCAAAGTTGCCACACCAAATCCAATTGAATCTAACCCCGACTGCCCATTACAAACAGCTAATGCCTTTAATACTTTCTTTACCTCTGCCATTCTAAAGCTAGCTAACCAACAAAGCCCTGATATCTCCAAACTATTAACCCAAAGCTCCACTCCCCCTCCCATTCCACCTCAAACCCATACCCACCACTTATATATCATCCTTACTTCAAAAATTAAAACCCACGACCCCCTCGGCTGACAAATTACCAACAGAATTCCTCCAAATTGGTGCAAAAGCTATAGCTTACCCCATCTCTATACTGATTAACAGGACCTTAAAAGAAAGTACAATTCCATCTATATGGAAAATCTCATATATCATCCCACTGTTCAAAGGTGGTGACTCTACTGAGTACTCCAACTTCCGCCCCATAGCATTACTATCTCCACTTGCAAAAATAATGGAGAAATGCATCCACAAACAGTTACTAAATCACCTACTAAACCACAACCTCCTAGCTAAGTGCCAACATGGTTTTTGCCCATTCCATAGTACTACTACAGCCTTACTATCCTTTATCGACTCAATTAACAAAAATCGCAACAATAATACTCCTTCTTCAGCCTTCTTCATTGACCTGTCCAAAGCCTTTGACATGGTCAACCACCAAGTTCTCCTCCATCATCTGAAGTCCCTCTCTTTTGACAATACAGCCTTAAATTGGTTCACATCCTATCTGGATAACCGAAAACAGGCTGTACTCTGGCATAACCATCTCTCTGATCTCCTCCCCACCTCTATAGGAGTCCCTCAGGGCTCTATCTTAGGTCCTCTACTATTCTCTATTTTTATAAACGACCTTCACCTAGCCACTCCTCTATCAACTTGCATTCAATATGCAGATGATACAACCATCATTTGCTCAGTCCCAACACAGTCTGAACTTTATTCTCTCACACAAAAAACCTTCACAACCATAGAGCAATGGTTCTCTAATCATTGTCTCCTCCTTAACCCAAAGAAAACCAAACTGCTGATTTTTACACCCAATCACTTGTCTCCCTCCATTAATTTCACACTCACATCCAACAATGGCATCCTTATCTCTCCAGACCAGTCCACCAAACTCCTGGGTATTACAATTGACAACCAACTAAAATTTGGCACTCACATTAACTCTACAATAAAATCGACTAACAGAAAACTAGGTTCTCTCTATAGAATCAAATCCTTCCTTACTCCAGAAGCCAAAACTACAATAGCTAGAACCCACTTAATCTCTACCCTATTATACGCCTCCCCTATTTATACAAATATTTCTAAATATAATCTTAACAAACTAGCTACATCATATAACAATATTGCCAGATTTGCTACAGCCTCTCCATACAGGACTCATCATTGCTCCAATCTTAAAAAACTAGGGTGGCTAGAATTACCCCACCAAATACAATTTAACCAACTTACAATTGCCCATAAAGCCCTTTACCACCCTGACAACACTCCAATGTTCTCCACCCTCATAAAACCCTATAACAATCTGAAGAACCTACGCTCCTCTAACAAAATACTGATTCATACTTCCCTATCTAATAACTCAGCAGGTGACTCCACATTTTCCAACTCGGTTGGTAAAATATGGAATCAACTACCTCAAGACCTCACAACTCAAACATCACTCCCACTATTTAAAACTAAACTAAAACTCTTCTTATCCAACCACTGGCTTTGCTCTTGCAATAACCCAGACTAACCATTTTTACCTCCTTTTTATTTGATTCTTTACACCCACTCTTTTTCTTCTTATATCTAACACTCTAAATTATCCTCTACATAATTGCTTCTGTTACTCCATTTCTAATAAAGGCATAAATAAATACTTTTCAACTTCTTACAAAGTTGCAATAGAGTAACTAGGTACTTTACTTGTATTTTTCTACTTTACTAAACCTCTTATTGTACTCAAATGCTTTTACATCCTGCTGTAGGTTTAAAGTACATGTTTTTCTATTTTATTTTGTATATGTTTATATATTTTGGTACATTTTTTGTTTATTTTTACTAAAGTAGTATTGTAGCGGAGCTTTTCTCCCCGGGCCTCCACTGAAAATGGACATGTATCCAGTTGGACTAGCCCGGTAAACAAATGTAAAATAAATAAATAAAAATAAAAATGAATTTTCAGAAACAAAAGTTTATTATTTTTTGCACACTTTTCACAAAGACATGGTAGACAGTCTGGAATTGATAGAGTTTATGTTTCAAGTGATATAATAAGAATAGGTAAAGTTAAAGTAGTTTCATATCCACTGTTGGATCACAATGCCATTACTTTTGAAGGTATTATTAATACTAAGAATAATATATCTATTAATAGAATAGATTTTATTAATACCACAAACAATCTTGCTTGGTGAGCTTAGACATTAATAATGACTTTGATTTGGTTAACTGGGATTACCTATTATTTGTTTTGGAAGAATATATTTTTGAATAACTGTATACAACTTATTAAAATTCTTTATGAAAAATCCTTTGCTTATGTAAAAATTGATTCATACATTTCCAAATCAATTGTAATTACTAAAGTCACAAAGCAGGGATGCCCTCTATCACCATTACTTTTTGCCCTAGTCAGCAAACTATTTGCAAATCATATTAGATCAAAAGCAAGTATTAATGGTATTCAAATAGCTGATAATTTAAATCTAAAATGCAACCTTTTGCTGATGATATTCTGATAACATTAAATGATTATAATAATTCTCTTAATGCTTTATTTGAGATAACAGGAATATTTCAGATGATGTCCGGTCTTAGCTTTAATGACAACAAAACTAATATTCCACTTATAAATTGTAACAAATATGGAATAGACAAAAAAATCTCTAACTATATAATCAATGCTAATAAAGTCAGGTATCTAAGGATTATTATAACAGATAACAGTAATTATATAATAACAATTAATTATAATAGCTTAGATATATAAAACATCTTATTAATTAACAGAATAAACTTTTCTACAATGGAAGAAAGATTGTTTTTAATCAAAATGATTATTCTTCCAAAAATATTGTATATAGTACATTTCATATCCCTTCCTCCCCATATAGATTATATAAGACAATTTAATTATTTGATTTTGAACTTTCTTTGGTTTTCCAATAAACCTAGATTGGCCTTAAATTACCATTCAGGAGATTAGATGGCAGGGGTATTGGTTTACTTGATTTGAAAACATACACTTTATTGTCAGTTATCAAGCCAACAACTTTATGACTGAATGGTAATTACTCTGCTAAATGAAAACAGATACAAGAAAAAGTCTGGTTAAAATCTAACTATTCAGCATTAATGCAATATAATAAAATATTAAGTAATAATTTTCACTGGATGTCAAGAGAATATATTTTTGAGAATAAAAGTAACAGAATAAGATCCTCCTATAGTATTAATATATTAAATTATCATCTTCTTTCAGCTTTTCCCATTAGGGGTCGCCACAGCAGATCACCTGTTTCTATTTCTTCCTGTCCTCTGCATCTTGCTCTGTCACACCAACCACCTTCATGTCCTCTCTCACCACATCCATAAACCTTATCTTAGGCCTTCCTCTTTTCCTGTTACCTGGTAGCTTCATCCTTAGCATCTTTTTCCCAATATACTCAGCATCCCTCCTCAGCACATGTCCAAACCAATGTAATATTGCCTCTCTGGCTTTGTCTACAAACCTTCTAACTTGGGCTGACCCTCTAATATACTTATTCCTATTCCTGTCCACCCTCGTCACACCCAGTGCAAATCTTAACATCTTTAACTCTGCCACATCCAGCTCAAACTCCTGCCTTTTTGTCAATGCCACTGTCTCCAACCCATATAACATAGCTGGTCTCACTACCCTCTTGTAGACATTCCCTTTCACTCTTACAGGTACTCATCTGTCACAAATCACTCCTGACACTCTTCTCCACCCAATCCATCCTGCCTGTACTCTCTTCTTCACCTCTCTTCCACACTCACCATTACTCTGAATTGTTGACCCCAAGTATTTAAACTCATCCACCTTCGCCACCTCTACTCCTTGCATCCTCACCATTCCTCTATCCTCCCTCTCATTCACACACATATATTCTGTCTTAGTCCTGCTGACCTTCATTCCTCTTCTCTCTAGAGCATATATCCATCTCTCCAGGGTCTCCTCCACCTGTTCCCTACTCTCACTATATATCACAATGTCATCTGCAAACATCATAGTCCATGGGGACTCCTGCCTGATCTCGGCTGTCAACCAGTCCATCACCATTGCAAATAAGAAAGGGCTCAGAGCTGATCCTTGATGTAACCCCACCTCCACCTTAAAAGCATCTGTCACTCCCACAGCAGACCTCACCGCTGTCACACTACCCTCGTACATATCCTGTACCACTCTTACATACTTCCCTGACACTTCTGACTTCCTTATACAATACCACAACTCCTCTCTAGCCACCCTGTCATATGCTTTCTCTAGTATTAAATATATTCAGAAAATATTTATATATAAGAATGCTAATATTAAACTATGATTGTTTTTATTATTTCCTATTGCCGATACAAAAAACAATATTAGGACTTTTAAAGTCTCAAATATGGTAAAACTTAAAGAAAAAAACTTTTTTTGCCATCAATTGACAATTAATGGGGAAGTCCATTCCATAGATGATATCAAGAATAAATTTGAATTTATTAAAGAAATGTGGTTAGATATACAAACCCACACATAATTTATTATTCAAAAGATTGAGTTACAGTTGCAGTTAACTAGAGCTAAGGTACCTGAATTTATAGAATTTTTAATTAATTTAGGAAATAGTGATACTGGAAAAGGATATTTCTCAAAAATATATAAAATAGTTAAAAATGCAAAAATATATTATAACGATAAATACTGGGGTTACTAAAGTACAATTAATAATCAATCTCTGGGGGATAACGATAAAAAGTCAACATTATTACCTTCAAAACAGACTACTCTTTCACTGCATTGGAGATTGTTCTCTTGGAAATTTACCTTCTTCTGCTCTTTCAGCTTTTCCTGTTAGAGGTTGCTACAACAGAACAACGGTCCACAAAATTTTATTACACCTCATAAGATTGCATTAATGTATAAAAAAAGAAATTGGAAGTTGGAGATGTAAGTTAAATGTTAAAGCTGACTGGCAGCATATGTTTTATGATTGTATACTGCAAAAATCTTATTGGGAAAGTATCAACTTCTTTTTATAAGCTATGTTTAATGGTAACTTTATTTTAACTAAATCTTTAGTCTTGATTAATGTGCCAATAGCCACATGTGTTACTAGAATAAAATATCCTCTTCTATGGAGTACATTAGCCATTGCAATAAAAGTTATTACTACAAACTGGAAGAGAGAAACTACTCCTACCTTCAAAGAATTTAAGAATATAGCTAATAACCGGTGTCAACTTGAATTAGCTACAATAAAGATGAGATCAGATAGAGTCACTTTGTACTATAAATCCTGGTTAAAATTTAAAGAATTGTTAGAAAAAATAGATGATAACATGTAATCTAGTTTTATTACAAGTTGAGCAATTAATAATTTATTTTGTTTAGTAGACACCTTTGTAAATAGTTGTTTTGTTTTTAGTTGATGTGAAATTTTATTAATATAGTTATATATGATTTTAAGATTTCATGTTTAGATTGTTCATTGATTTTAAATCTTTAATAAAAAGATATAGTAAAAAAAGAATATCTTTCTGTTGCATTTTTGTTGTTAAAAGCAAACCACCAATAATCATCAACAGAATTTTTTTATTGGAACTTAAGTGCCTTTGTTCTCCACTATAGACTTATTCGGAAAAAGTTCATAGTAGAGGATGGAAACACTTCATTTAGTTTCAATAAATAGTTTCTGTGGATAGTTATTGGTGGTTTGCTTTTCAATTTATTTTTTATTTTTGCAGTAAGTCTGTACACTTGCACTTTATAGTGTTTTATTTTTGTAACATTTCTTTTTTGAAAGAAGACAGCCCTACATTATTTTTCCCGAAGGCATGTTACTTAATCCTATTTTTAACTGGCATTGAATTGACAGTCATTTATAAATTTTTCACATTAGGGCACTACAGAATAATTTTATATGCAGCAAATAATTATAGGGTAAGTACACATGCTAACATAATTGCAGTGAGTAGATTATTTCAAAGGCATGACATTTTAATCACTAATGCAAGCTTCTGTAACAATCATAGCAGTAAGAACACAGCAAACAACATAAGAACCATACTGTAGAAAAAGGAAAATATCAATCATAGGGGATTGTGATGGTCATGGGAAAGTGGTTTAATAGAGTGGGGATCTGGGAGTGTGCAGTTGGTTCTAGAGAATGGATACAGAATAATTAAGTTTAGATTCAGTGACTAAAACATTTAAAGAGAGTGACATTATCTGCATCACTGTGTGACCATATCAACGTAGGGCATTCCTTGGCAAAAGAAGGGAGTACATCTAGGACTTAAGTTTTAATGGAGATTTGCAAGTACTGAGAGACCAGTGCAGTGCCTGATCAGACATTAGGGGAATGAAGAAAAAAGCTAAACAACAGTTTTTGTGGCAGGAAGCAAGTTTGACAAAGTCTAAGTCAGTGCTAAGGCATTTTGCTTAGTATAGTTGATACAAACAAACACATAGTCACTGCATGTGGCAAGGTGGCAGGTTTTAATTTATTAAGAGATAGATTAAGTCTTTGAAGAGTGGAGTTAGCAAAAAATCAATAAACAACCATTCCGTGATTAGTAGGGGAGGAGTACAAAGAAGAATCTAGCTAATTTGTAAAATGTGAAGGTAAGACAATGTGTGCTCCAGATTAGAAGATCAGGTTGGGTGTCAACTATTGTGTTAAAGAAGTGATATTTTCATATCAGTTGGGGTGGTCAGGACACCTTAACCATGAGGCCACCCTCCCACATAGTCTATGTGGGTTTAAATGACCTGAGGCATACCTCACAGGTACCAATATGATTCTATCATAGCCCATGTGGGTGTAAATTACCTGAGACATACCTCACATAACTCACAGCTATCAATATGATTCTATCATAGTCCATGTGGGTGTAAATGACCTGAGACATACCACACAGGTATCAATATGATTCTATCATAGTCCATGTTGGTGTAAATGACCTGAGACATACCTCACATGTATCAATATGATTCTATCGCAGTCCATGTGGGTGTAAATGACCTGAGGTATGCCTCTCAGGTATCAATATTATTCTATCCTAGTCCATGTGGGTGTAAATGAACTGAGACATACTTCACAGGTACCAATATGATTTTATCATAGTCCATGTGGGTGTAAATGACCTGAGACATGCCTCACACAAAATGATTCTATCATAGCCCATGTGGGTGTAAATGACCTGAGGTATACCTCACAGGTACCAATATGATTCTATCACAGCCCATGTGGGTGTAAATGACCTGAGGTATACCTCACAGGTATCAGTATGATTTTATCATAGTCCATGTGGGTGTAAATGACCTGAGACGTAACTCATGGGTATCAATATGGATTTGTCATAGCCCATGTGTGTGTAAATGACCTGAGGCATACCTCACAGGTACCAATATGATTCTATCATAGCCCATGTGGGTGTAAATTACCTGAGACATACCTCACATAACTCACAGCTATCAATATGATTCTATCATAGTCCATGTGGGTGTAAATGACCTGAGACATACCTCACAGGTATCAATATGATTCTATCATAGTCCATGTTGGTGTAAATGACCTGAGACATACCTCACAGGTATCAATATGATTCTATCATAGTCCATGTGGGTGTAAATGACCTGAGGTATACCTCTCAGGTATCAGTATTATCCTATCCTAGTCCATGTGGGTGTAAATGATCTGATGTATACCTCACAGGTACCAATATGATTCTAACATAGTCCATGCGGTTGTAAATTATCTGAGACATACCTCACAAGTATCAATATGATTCTATCACAGCCAATGTGGGTGTAAATGACCTGAGACATACCGCACAGGTACCAATATGATTCTATCATAGCCCATGTGGGTGTAAATGACCTGAGAAATACCTCGCAGATGCCAGTATGATTCTATCAAAGTCCATGTGGGTGAAAATTACCTGAGACATACCTCACAGGTATCAATATTATTCTATCATAGCCCATGTGGGATTACATTACCTGAGGTATACCTCACAGGTATCAATATGATTCTATCATAGCCCATGTAGGTGTAAATGACCTGAGGTATACCTCACAGGTATCGATATGATTCTATATGTTCACAGGTTAGTACTAGGCTAACTGCTCTTGCGAGCCATTTTATGCCTAGCCAATTATCCCTTGTGAGACTCAAACCCTGCACCTCATGTGTGTAAGGCAGACACCGTAACCATTAGGCCACCCTCCCACATAGTCTATGTGGGTTTAAATGACCTGAGGTATACCTCACGGGTACCAATATGATTCTATCATAGTCCATGTGGGTGTAAATGACCTGAGAAATACTTCACAGGTACCAGTATGATTCTATCATAGTCCATGCGGGTGTAAATGACCTAATGACCTGAGAGATACCTCGCAGGTACCAGTATGATTCTATCAAAGTCCATGTGGGTGTAAATGACCTGAGACATACCTCACAGGTATCAAAATGATTCTATCATAGCCCACGTGGGTGTAAATGACTTGAGACATACCTCACAGGTACCAATATGATTCTATGATAGTCTATGTGGGTGTAAAAGTCATGAGGTGTACCTCACAGGTATCAATATGATTCTATCATAGCCCATGTGGGTGTAAATGACCTGAGACATACCTCACAGGTGTCAACATGATTCTATCATAGCCCATGTGGGTAAATGACCTGCGGTATACCTCACAGGTCCCAATATGATTCTATCGCAGCCCATGTGGGTATAAATGACCTGAGGTATACCTCACAGGTATCAGTATGATTTTATCATAGTCCATGTGGGTGTAAATGACCTGAGACATACCTCATGGGTATCAATATGAATTTATCATAGCCCATGTGTGTGTAAATGACCTGAGGCATACCTCGCATGTACCAATATGATTCTATCATAGCCCATGTGGGTGTAAATTACCTGAGACACACCTCACATAACTCAAAGCTATCAATATGATTCTATCATAGTCCATGTGGGTGTAAATGACCTGAGACATACCTCACAGGTATCAATATGATTCTATCATAGTCCATGTGGGTGTAAATGACCTGAGACATACCTCACATGTATCAATATGATTCTATCATTGTCCATGTGGGTGTAAATGACCTGAGGTATACCTCTCAGGTATCAATATTATTCTATCCTAGTCCATGTGGGTGGAAATTAACTGAGACATACTTCACATGTACCAGTATGATTTTATCATAGTCCATGTGGGTGTAAATGACCTGAGACATGCCTCACAGGTATCAACATGATTCTATCATAGCCCATGTGGGTGTAAATGACCTGAGGTATACCTCACAGGTACCAATATGATTCTATCACAGCCCATGTGGGTGTAAATGACCTGAGGTATACCTCACAGGTATCAGTATGATTTTATCATAGTCCATGTGGGTGTAAATGACCTGAGACATACCTCATGGGTATCAATATGAATTTATCATAGCCCATGTGTGTGTAAATGACCTGAGGCATACCTCACAGGTACCAATATGATTCTATCATATCCCATGTGGGTATAAATTACCTGAGACATACCTCACATAACTCACAGCTATCAATATGATTCTATCATAGTCCATGTGGGTGCAAATGACCTGAGACATACCTCACAGGTATCAATATGATTTTATCATAGACCATGTTGGTGTAAATGACCTGAGACATACCTCACAAGTATCAATATGATTCTATCATAGTCCATGTTGGTGTAAATGACCTGAGACATACCTCACAGGTATCAATATGATTCTATCATAGTCCATGTGGGTGTAAATGACCTGAGGTATACCTCTCAGGTATCAATATTATCCTATCCTAGTCCATGTGGGTATAAATGATCTGATGTATACCTCACAGGTACCAATATGATTCTAACATAGTCCATGTGGTTGTAAATGATCTGAGACATACCTCACAGGTATCAATATGATTCTATCACAGCCAATGTGTGTGTAAATGACCTGCGACATACCGCACAGGTATCAATATGATTCTATCACAGCCAATGTGGGTGTAAATGACCTGAGACATACCTCGCAGGTGCCAGTATGATTCTATAAAAGTCCATGTGGGTGTAAATGACCTGAGACATACCTCACAGGTATCAATATGATTCTATCATAGCCCACGTGGGTGAAAATTACCTGAGACATACCTCACATGTACCAATATGATTCTATCATAGCCTATGTGGGTGCAAAAGTCCTGAGGTGTACCTCACAGGTATCAATATGATTCTATCATAGCCCATGTGGGTGTAAATGACCTGAGACATACCTCACAGGTATCAATATGATTCTATCATAGCCCATGTGGGATTACATTACCTGAGGTATACCTCACAGGTATCAATATGATTCTATCATAGCCCATGTGGGTGTAAATGACCTGAGGTATACCTCACAGGTATCAATATGATTCTATAGGTTCATAGGTTAGTACTAGGCTAACTGCTCTTGTGAGCCATTTTAAGCCTAGCCAATTATCCCTTGTGACACTCAAACTCTGCACCTCATTTGTGTAAGGCAGACACCGTAACCATTAGGCCACCCTCCCACATAGTCTATGTGGGTTTAAATGACCTGAGGTATACCTCACAGGTACCAATATGATTCTATCATAGCCCATGTGGGTGTAAATGACCTGAGACATACCTCACAGGTATCAATATGATTCTATCATTGCCCATGTGGGTGTAAATGAACTGAGACATACTTCGCAGGAACCAATATGATTTTATCATAGTCCATATGGGTGTAAATGACCTGAGACATGCCTCACAGGTATCAACATGATTCTATCATAGCCCATGTGGGTGTAAATGACCTGAGGTATACCTCACAGGTACCAATATGATTCTATCACAGCCCATGTAGGTGTAAATGACCTGAGGTATACCTCACATAACTCACAGCTATCAATATGATTCTATCATAGTCCATGTGGGTGCAAATGACCTGAGACTTACCTCAGAGGTATCAATATGATTTTATCATAGACCATGTTGGTGTAAATGACCTGAGACATACCTCACAGGTATCAATATGATTCTATCATAGTCCATGTGGGTGTAAATGACCTGAGACATACCTCACAGGTATCAATATGATTCTATCATAGTCCATGTGGGTCTAAATGACCTGAGGTATACCTCTCAGGTATCAATATTATCCTATCCTAGTCCATGTGGGTGTAAATGATCTGAAGTATACCTCACAGGTACCAATATGATTCTAACATAGTCCATGTGGTTGTAAATCATCTGAGACATACCTCACAGGTATCAATATGATTCTATCACAGCCAGTGTGGGTGTAAATGACCTGAGACATACCGCACAGGTACCAATATGATTCTATCATAGCCCATGTGGGTGTAAATGACCTGAGACATACCTCGCAGGTGCCAGTATGATTCTATCAAAGTCCATGTGGGTGTAAATGACCTGAGACATACCTCACAGGTATCAATATGATTCTATCATAGCCCACGTGGGTGAAAATTACCTGAGGCATACCTCACAGGTACCAATATGATTCTATCATAGCCTATGTGGGTGCAAAAGTCCTGAGGTGTACCTCACAGGTATCAATATGATTCTATCATAGTCCATGTGGGTGTAAATGACCTGAGACATACCTCACAGGTATCAATATGATTCTATCATAGTCCATGTGGGTGTAAATGACCTGAGGTATACCTCACAGGTATCAATATTATCCTATCCTAGTCCATGTGGTCGTAAATGATCTGATGTATACCTCACAGGTACCAATATGATTCTAACATAGTCCATGTGGTTGTAAATTATCTGAGACATACCTCACAGGTATCAATATGATTCTATCCCAGCCAATGTGGGTGTAAATGACCTGAGACATACCTCGCAGATGCCAGTATGATTATATCAAAGTCCATGTGGGTGTAAATAACCTGAGACATACCTCACAGGTATCAATATGATTCTATCATAGTCCATGTTGGTGTAAATGACCTGAGACATACCTCACATGTATCAATATGATTCTATCATTGTCCATGTGGGTGTAAATTAACTGAGACGTACTTCACAGGTACCAGTATGATTTTATCATAGTCCATGTGGGTGTAAATGACCTGAGGTATACCTCACCGGTATCAGTATGATTTTATCATAGTCCATGTGAGTGTAAATGACCTGAGACGTACCTCATGGATATCAATATGAATTTATCATAGCCCATGTGTGTGTAAATGACCTGAGGCATACCTCACAGGTACCAATATGATTCTATCATAGCCCATGTGGGTGTAAATTACCTGAGACATACCTCACATAACTCACAGCTATCAATATGATTCTATCATAGTCCATGTGGGTGCAAATGACCTAAGACATACCTCACAGGTATCAATATGATTTTATCATAGACCATGTTGGTGTAAATGACTTGAGGTATACCTCTCAGGTATCAATATTATTCTATCCTAGTCCATGTGGGTGTAAATGACCTGATGTATACCTCACAGGTACCAATATGATTCTAACATAGTCCATGTGGTTGTAAATGATCTGAGACATACCTCACAGGGATCAATATGATTTTATCATAGCCCATGTGGGTTTAAATGACCTGAGGTATACCTCACAGGTATCAATATGATTCTATCATAGTAGATGCTGGTGTAAATGACCTAATGACCTGAGACATACCTCACAGGTATCAATATGATTCTATCATAGCCCATGTAGGTGTAAATGACCTTACACATACCTCACAGGTATCAATATGATTCTATCATAGCCCATGTGGGTGTAAATGACCTGAGACATACCTCACAGGTATCAATATGTTTCTATCATAACCCATGTGGGTGTAAATGACCTGAGACATACCTCACAGGTATTGATATGATTCTGTCATAGTCTATGTGGGTGTAAATGACCTGAGGTATACCTCACAGGTATAAATATGATTATATCATAGTCCATGCAGGTGTAAATGACCTAATGACCTGAGACATACCTCACAGGTATCAATATGATTCTATCATAGCCCATGTAGGTGTAAATGACCTTACACATACCTCACAGGTATCAATATCATTCTATCATAGCCCATGTGGGTGTAAATGACCTGAGACATACCTCACAGGTATCAATATGTTTCTATCATAACCCATGTGGGTGTAAATGACCTGAGACATACCTCACAGGTGTCAATATGATTATATCATAGTCATTGTGTGTGTAAATGACCTGAGGTATACCTCACAGGTACCAATATGATTTTATCATAGTCCATGTCGGTGTAAATGACCTGAGACATACCTCACAGGTATCAATATGATTCTATCATAGTCCATGTGGGTGTAAATGACCTAATGACCTGAGACATACCTCACAGGTATCAATATGATTCTATTATAGTTTATGTGGGTGTAAATGACCTGAGGTATACCTCACAGGTATAAATATGATTATATCATAGTCCATGCAGGTGTAAATGACCTAATGACCTGAGACATACTTCACAGGTATCAATATGATTCTATCATAGCCCATGTAGGTGTAAATGACCTTACACATACTTCAAATGTACCAATATGATTCTATCATAGTCCATGTGGGTGTAAATGACCTGAGGTATACCTCACAGGTATCAATATGATTCTATCATAGCCCATGTGGGTGTAAATGACCTGAGACATACCTCACAGGTATCAATATGATTCTATCATAGCCCATATGGGTGTAAATGACCTGAGGTATACCTCACAGGTACCAATATGATTCTATCATAATCCATGTGGGTGTAAATGACCTGAGACATACCTCACAGGTATCAATATGATTCTATCATAGCACATGGGGGTGTAAATGACCTGAGACATACCTCACAGGTATCAGTATGATTTTGTCATTGTCCATGTGGGTGTAAATGACCTGAGGTATACCTCAGAGGTACCAATATGATTCTATCATAATCCATGTGGGTGTAAATGACCTGAGACATACCTCACATTTATCAATATGATTCTATCATAGCACATGTGGGTGTAAATGACCTGAGACATACCTCACATTTATCAATATGATTTTATCATTGTCCATGTGGGTGTAAATGACCTGAGGCATACCTCACAGGTATCAATATGATTCTATCATAACCCATATTGGTGTAAATGACCTAAGATATACCTCACAAGTATCAATATGTTTCTATCATAGCCCATGTGGGTGTAAATTACCTGAGACATACCTCACATAACTCACAGCTATCAATATGATTCTATCATAGCCCATGTGGGTGTAAATGACCTGAGACATACCTCACAGGTATCAATATGATTCTATCATAGCACATGGGGGTGTAAATGACCTGAGACATACCTCACAGGTATCAATATGATTCTATCATAGCCCATGTGGGTGTAAATGTCCTAAGACATACCTCTCAGGTACCAGTATGATTCTATCACAGTCCTTTCAGGTGTAAATGACATAATGACCTGAGACATACCTCACAGGTACCAATATGATTCTTGTACCAAAGGCAAGCGTCCAGTCTGGTGGACCCCAGCCATAAACAAGCTCTACAACAAAAGGAGGAAGCTACTACAAGATAGAGCAAAATCCTTGAAAGATAAGACACCTTTGATCATTATAAGTAAAAAACTAAGAGCTTTCATAAAATCATCCAAGGCTAACTTTGAGAGAAAAATTGCCAAGGACACAAAAGACAATCATAAGGCCTTCTTTAGCTATGTTAGAAACCTAGGAGGAAACTCCCAGATATGCTCAGAATTAGTCCAAAATGATGTGAAGATTACTGAACCTACATACATTGCCAACATACTGGCTGACAGGTTCAGTGCAAACTTCTCCCCAAAGGAGAGATATCTATACCAGAGGATTGTAGCCCCCCAAACATCTCCAACGCCCAGGTGAGAACTGCTCTCTCCAAGGCAAAAAACAAAGCATCCATGGGACCGGATGGTGTCCCCGGCTGTGTGCTCCACAAACTCAATGAGGAATTAAACCCGCAGTTAGGACAGCTGTTTAATCTTAGCATCACCTCAGGATACGTACCCAAGGAGTGGCGCACTGCGACTGTGGTCCCACTTCACAAGGGCAGTGCCTCCAGCGACCCTGGAAATTACCATCCCATTAGCTTGACAAGCCTTATCTGCAAAGCCATGGAGAGGATCATAATGGAACTCATAAATAAAGACATAGGGAACTTGCAGACTTTGGATCCAACCCAGTTTGGCTTTGTCAAAGGCAGATCATGCCTTTTAAACTTGGTTGACTTTTTCGAAACAGTCACCAAGGCCATTGATGAGGGAAAGGCAGTCCATACAGCCTACCTTGACCTGGCAAAGGCCTTCGACACAATACCCCACTCAGGTATCATCGAAAAACTCATCAGCTTGAATGTAAACCCATACATCACAAGATGGGTTGCAAACTGGCTAAGTGACAGAACCCACAGGGTCAGAGTTGCTGGAGCCATGTCAGACTCAAAGCCTGTCACAAGTGGTGTCCCACAGGGTTCAGTCCTGGGTCCACTCTTGTTCGGCATCTACTTTTCTGAAGTACAAGCAAACACAGGAGGGTTATGGCTGATAAAGTTTGCAGATGACTGCAAACTGGGCGCCATAGTCGAAAACACTTCTGACACAGATATCCTTCAGAAGGGCCTCACAGAAACGGATAACTGGTGCCAGAGCCATGGCCTAAAGTTAAACGCCAAGAAATGCATAGTCATACCCTTTGGGAAAAACAAGGTTACCCCTAGCTACCATATAGGTGGCAATTCACTGAGCACAGAAGAAGTCATCAGGGACCTGGGGACCCAGGTTGACACTAGCCTTTCGTTTGACACTCATGTTGCTAAAGTAGTCAGGAAAACCTTCTACATTGCCCACCTGATCATGAAGGGATTCACATCTAGATCAAGGGAGGTCATCGTCCCCCTGTACTCATCACTCATTAGACCTATGATTGAGTACAATGCCCATTCGGAATGTATCTGACCCGACACCTGCAGCAGCTGGAAAGGCCCCAAAAGTTCCTCACCAAGAGGATAAAGGTTCTCAAAAATATGTCTTATGCTGCCCGACTGAAAGAACTCCAGCTCTATTCAGTCTCATACCGCTTGCTCAGAGGTGACCTGTGCCTGACATATAAGGCCATGTCAAACCCAGATTTGATGAATATGCTTCACCTCAAAAAATCTAGATCCCTCAGAACCACAAGGGCAGGAGACATAAACCTTGACACGGTTACTAATAGGACGTGCTGGAAGGACAGATTCATCACCCAGAGACTCCCTATGCTGTGGAACAAAATCCCGGTAAATGTGAGGCAGAGCACCTCGCTGGCCTTGTTCAAGAGGAATCTTGACCAATGGATGGGAGATCGCAGATATACCCCAGGGATTACTTCAGTGTCACTGCTTGACAGAGGCACAGCAAAATAATAGGCATAGTTTTATTCAAACTAAAGGGGTGGTGAAAGCCACATATCTATGGGCTAGGCTTATAAATGCCCTTGGGCAGATAGCCTAGTATGAACCTATGAACCTATGTGGGTGTAAATGACCTGAGACATACCTCCCAGTTAGCAATATGATTCTGTCATAGTCCGTGTGGGTGTAAATGACCTGAGACATACTTCATAGGTACCAATATGATTCTATCATAGTCCATGTGGGTGTAAATGACCTGAGACATACCTCACAGGTATCAATATGATTCTATCATAGCTCATGTGGGTGTAAATGACCTGAGACATACCTCACAAGTATCAATATGATTCTATCATAGTCCATCTGAGTGTAAATGACCTGAGACATACCTCACAGGTATCAATATGATTCTATCATAGCCCATGTGGGTGTAAATGACCTGAGGTATACCTTACAGGTATCAATATGATTCTATCTTCCTGATATTTTATTTCATGATTCTATCATAGTCCATGTGGGTGTAAATGACCTGAGGTATACCTCACAGGTATCAATATGATTCTATCATAGTCCATGTGGGTGTAAATGACCTGAGGTATACCTCACAGGTATCAATATGTATCTATTATAGTCCATATGGGTGTAAAGGACCTGAGGTTTATCTCACTGGGCTATATGAAAAGAGACATGATGGATCTCTCTAAATATGTGTCACAGACAGGTACATGCCTTGTATTGAGCAGCATCTTACCTTCACATTATGAACAGAAAATGATTGATTTCAATAATTAGCTTAGTTTTTGGTGTCACTCCAGTGGAATCCAATATCTATCAGCATGGGAAGACACAGTTAACAAACCACTTTGCTTTGCTCTGCCAAGTATCGTCTGCACCTGTTCAAACTGGGCTTTCAGATCACACCTCTCAACTCTCCAGATTTTCACAGAATGTCCAGATTTTTGCTTCAATTTTTGGTCTGTTCCTCATAACTTTTTGGTTTTCTGTCAAATCGATGGAAAATCATCGAGGACTGAAGTCGGAAAATAATTGCAAACATTTGAGTTTTAGAATTCATACTCCTTAGAAAATTCATGCTAATACAAAATCTGTCATTCTATCCACTTTCTAAGTTTATAAAAGCAATATGTAAAAATTCTCCCTATTTTGGACAGTTTCCCCCAAGTTATATATGGCTTTGTCCAGATTTCTTGCCCTTAGATGCTGAGAGGTATGTTTTGAATATTGGCTAAAACTTTATCCATCCCCTTACAGCCTTTCTTAGGCAATGTCAAAATGACAAAATGACTAAACTACAAAACTTTCAACATAACAGAAAGGCGGAGGTGCCTCTATCTACAGTAGCAGCAAATACAACTCTAGGTTGGTTAGACAGGATGATGCCGTGGAGTTTGTCCACATCCAGGTCTCCATAGACAAGGTTCCTTACTATGTCCTTGCCAGCTACAGGTCACTCTCTATGACACACAAAGCTCACAGCTCTTAGCTAGATCTACTAGAGGCATTCACCATCCAACTATATGCCCTATTCATGGGAGACTTTGACTCTGTAGACTGGGAAAGGCACACTGCCTCTAACTCACAGGCACTATGCTTTCTGGACCTTATCACCATAAACACCCTGGACCAGATAATGCACTCTACAACCAGAGGATCAAACATATTGGACCTAGTACTCACCAACATAGGACAGTGCCCCCCCCCCCCATGTCATGTCCTCATTGCTGAAGTTGGACCACAAAGCTGTCTCTCTTGAAATAAAAACCAACCCAGAAACCCAACTAAACCTGTAACACATAGGAACTATATTAAAGCAAGCTACATCCTATTAAGCAACTATTTATCAAAGTTCACGTTTCCCCCAAACCCCAACAATACAGCTACCTATGCAGAATTATTTACAGAAACTATGTAAAACCATGTAAATGGCTGCATTGAGACTGCCGTAGCTACCAGAAGAATGCCCAAATCTAACACCAAAAACAAATTGCACTGGTGGAATCCTTACCTTAACATGGTATATAAGAAAAGAAAAATGTCATGGCCCAAATCAGAAAGAGTAACTCTCATAGAGAGAAGGGATATCTGATTCAACTAAACACAAACCTAAGAGGTGTAATAAAGTCTGACAAGGCCAGTTATCAGGCCAGGCTAGCCTCCCAGGCTAAGGACAATCACAAGACCCTCATCAGCTACATCAAAAATCTTAATAGTAATAGGCAATATTAAAGGTAATACTCAGCAGTGTGCAAAACTGGTGGTAAATGGCACAACCTTCAATGGCCAGGGTGACATATCAAATCTACTGGCTGATAAATGTAATTCTAACTCTACCCACCACTCCCCACCACTACCTCTTGTAAAATCCCTTCTAGTATATTCCCCCAACTATTAAATTTAGTTCTAACTGCACCCACTACTCCCCACCACTACATCCTGTGAAATCCCTTGTAGCATATTCCCTCAACTATCAACAGGGAGCAGGTCCTGGAGGTGCTTGCTAAAACCAAAAACACTGCTTCAACGGGCCCCAAGAATATTCCAGGTTGCATCCAAAATAGCCTAAAACATGACCTAGCAGGACCACTTGAGGCACTCTTCAACTACAGCCTCAAAACGGGTTATGTGCTAGGTGAGTGGAGGGCCACAACGGTTATCGCTCTTCATAAGGGTGGACAATCAACTGACCCCAGGAACTACAGACCCATTCATGTGACAAGTCTAATATGTAAAGCCATGGAATGAACTATTATGGAAATGATCAATAAGGATATTCACAACCTATAGACACTGGACCCATCCCAGTTTGGACCACCTCCACCAAGATACTGGTCACCAGCAGAGTACCCCAGGGGTCTGTGTTGGGCCCATTCCTGTTTGACATTCACTTCTCGGAAGTCAAGGCTAATGTCAAAAGCCTCTGGCTCACAACGTTTGCAGATGACTGAAAACTATGAGCTGTCATAGATTCCCCCAATGACACCAATATCCTACAAGAGAGTTTAACATAACCAAATGACTGGTGTGAAAAACATGGACTAAAATTCAATGCAAAGAAATGCATTATACTGCCCTTTGGGAAAGCGTCCACCCAAGCTAATTACTTAATTGATAAAACTCTCCTAAAAGTTGACCTGACAGTTAGGGTTCTGTAAACACATGTAGACAGTAATCTGGTATTCAACCAAAACATAGACAAGATAGCAAGAAAAGTATTATTTGTTGCTCAACTCTTAAGCAAGGGTATGTCATCCAGATCTAAGGAAGTATAAGTACCACTCTTCTCAGACCTTATCAGACCCATCATTGAGTACAATGTGCCCTTTGGCATGCATCTAGCCAGGCACCTGAAACAGTTGGAATGGACTCAAAGGCTACTCTCCAGAAGAATCCAGGGTATGCATACCCTGTCCTATACAGATCACCTTAAGGTCCTATCTCTGTAGCCAGCCTACTACAGGTTACTGACTGGAAGTTTATGCCTAGCACATAAGGCATCTTGGGATCCAGCTCTGATGGATCGATTGCATATCCAAATGACAAACAACACTGGAAACACTAGACTGAAGGACCTGGCCTTTGTCTGTGAAATACATAGAACCTGCTGGAGGGAATGATATGTGCCTCAAAGGATCCTGTCCTATATAATAAGCTCCCCATTTATGTGAAGCAGAGCTCATCCCTGACTCTTTTTCTTCTTTTGTCTTTTCTCGGTTAGGGGTCGCCACAGCGGATCACCTGTCTGCTCATGATTGGCAGTGGAGTTTTACGGTGTCGAGTTGCCAGCCTTGCGCCCAACCTTCCATAGAAGGTGCACACACACACACACACACACACACACACACACACACACACACACACACACACACACACACACTCACACCTAGGGCCAATTTAGAGTGTCCAATCCACCTACAGCATGTCTTTGGGATGTGGGAGGAAACTGGAACACCCGGAGGAAACCCATGTGACCACAGGGAGGACATGCAGGCTCCGCACAGAAGGCACCTCAGCCAAGGATCAAACCGGAGAACCTTTTGCTGTGAGGTGGCAATGCTAACCATTGCACCACTGCGGCCGCCCAGCTCATCCCTGACTCTATTCAAAAGAAACCTTGATCACTGGATGGCAAATCATAAATTCATTCTAGTCTGGCCCCCATGTCTCTGATGGACAGAGGTTGACACTAAGTAAATGAATCCCCAACTAACATACCCCCCACATAACCATTAGCTACTTTTTTACTATTATACCCCCCATATAGGCATCCAAGATACTCTGGGACAAAACCTGGTTAGGTTGCGCGTCTAGGTCTGTAGAGACCCTGGTGGTCATTAGCCTAGTATGATACTATAAACCTATGAATCTATGGGTACAAAGTCATGACTTTCTCATTCTGTACTTTACTTTCTTATATTTTCATTGCTCCTTAACAAATGTTTCCATGACTTACCTGACATACAGCCAACACTTAAGGTAGGTAACCTTATACTGCTGTGTAGTAGCAGGACTCTTAAATACAGTTTGGTTGGCATGACAACAAAACCTGTGTAAAGTCAGGATTTGCCAAGGCAAAGATGTTACTGTATAAACTTTACAAAAATCACACTTTAGGCTTAATTAAAAACTCAGACTAGACTCTACTTTTGTTGTTAACATACTGTCCCCAACTGGCAACAGTCAGCCTCAAGATTGTTCACTTGACTATTTGAAAGATCAACTGCATTATTATGCCATGCTGAGAAAAGGGTATTAATGTCAGCTGACATTTAATAATTTGTTATTGATTAAGATGTCAGCTTGCATGAGAATTTAGATAAGCTATTATAAGCATTTGAGAATTAAGACTTGCAACTGCAGGTTTGTCTTAATTCCTAAATTAGAATATCGTCTTCCACTATGAAATTAGAATCTTCATACTATATATCTGTGCTGTAAAAAACATAAAACAATATCAGTTTCATTACTGTTGGAGATCAAAAGGAAGAACATTGTACTTCTCTTAATGTTCACTGTCTTCCTGTCATAGCTAAAGATAACCTCTTCATGTGTACTTTATTCTATAAAGTCCTGAAGTTTGGCATATACCATCCTTTTGACCATTCATCTCACTTTTGGGGATCACAATGCACAGAACAACCATTATGGATTCATGTCATAACACTGAAACCCAGCACACTGAATACCACAGTGATGAAACAAAATGATTGAATTTACACTAGTCAGTGAGGCAATTTAGATTAATTTCAAAAATAGCACCAAAATATATAAAAACAATGGATCTTATACCATCTATTCCGCATATTTACAAACTGAAGGACTGGTCACTGCAAGTGGCACTTAATCTGCAATATCTCTATCTACACACAAGCTCTTACAATGACCCTTTCATCCTACTTCAGAACACATTTGCCACTCATGGTGATTGAAAGTATTGTACAGGGCTTAAATTTCCCTCAGTAACCAAATGATTATAGTATTCTAGAGTATCCATATGTACAAATCCATACTTGAAAATTAATATTCCATTAGGACTTAGTACCTATATGTATGAATCCATCTTCCTTAATTCGAATTCTATAAGGACAGAGTATTTATATGTACAAATCCATCCTTCTTAATTAGTGTTGTATAACAATAGAGTATCTATATGTACAAGTCCATCCTCCTTAATTAGTATTCTTAGGACTGACTATCTATGTGTACGAATCGATCCTTTATGCCATAGATTGCTTCAGAAACAAACACTAAGCAACTGATCGGTTTCCCTTTTGCCCAGCATTCTGACAGGGAAAGTACATTGTACATTGACTGCTCACAGACAATTAAAGTTTTGCTTACAGGGGAAAGGTGGCCAATTGTTTGTTTCCTTTGCATCCAACAAGGTGGACTACAAAGTCACAAAAGTAACACTGTCCTGGGGGTCAGCAGACGTTATTTCATACCATTATACTTATAGCAACACACATCTCCTGTGCAAATCTGAAGCTTACTCTGCCAGGTCAATCGCCACATCATCAGCCCGTTTCAGTCATTTTTCAGTAGAGAATACATATCCTGCTGTAGTATGGGCCTCACTGCGTACCTCTGTAAGACACTATAAGCCAAATTGTCTCTGTACCCAATTTATCCTTTAGGGCCACTATACTCTGTAAAATTCTGCTATGATGCCACCTAGGATGTGGGAACTCTGTTATTTAACTTGGAAGTATATGGACTGAACAAAGTAAGAAAAGCTAGGTACTTACCTTAATGGTAGATCTTCATTATCCAAGTCTGTATACTTCCAGAAACCTGCCCTTTACCCCTTCTAAATTGCCACATTTTTTAGTTTTTCTCCTAAAAGATCTGGCACACATCTCCTGAGCCTTGCTACCCCAGATATTTCTCTCCTGCTGTTTGTAATGACCATTAAGATGCCCTATTCAGGATCCATTGCTAAATATGGGAACTCGGTAGTCAGTAAGAGAAACAGGATGTTATGGGAATTAGGGAGGAGACTGAGCTTAGTAAAAGTCTAGAAAAGATGTTTGGTGCCAGTCACAGCAACCAGTCCTTCAGTTTGGAAGTGTGTGGACATGGATAGAGAGCATCTTTTTTATTTATTTATTTGTTTTATTTATCCTTTACTACGCAAGTTAGTCCCACCAGGCTACTAGCTTTTTTTCAGGAGAGACCCAAGAGGGCACTTATACTACTACAGGAAAATTGGCCATGGCACTGGGGAACTTTCCCTACTCTTTTTGAAAGGTGCCATGGGATACTTTACATCCATCTGAGCTATCGCCAACTCAAGCAGATGAGGTCTTGGTTTAATGCCTCATCTGAAGGAAGGCACCCTCAGGAGTTCAGCATCCCCCTTATACTGCACTGCACAGCTGGCAATCGATCTACCTGGTGCGAGATTAGAACATGCAACTTTCTGCACCAAAGGTGAGTGTGCTGCCTGTTGCACCACTGACACAGATGCAGATCTAATGTTAAGGTATTTTTACTTATCTGTTTACTGGGAAAGTCTGACTGGGTGATACCCATTTTCAGTGGAGGGCCAGGGAGAAAAGCTCCATTTGCTTACATTGCATTATATTAAGTTCCAGTTAAACACAGAGTAGTTACATTTCTGTTTACATTTATACACAAACAGTAGTTACATATATACATTTTAAGATTTTACAGAGGTAGAAGTTACTAAAGATTCAGCCCACGTGCAACTTAATGGATTGTACAGGTAGTTATGTATAAAAATTGTTTTGTCATTTCAATGACAGATTTAGAGCATTCTGTTTAAGGAGAGTATTTGGAGTGTATTGTATGGTGAACACAAAGTCTTAACCTTGTGATGAGCATGTGCAGGACCGGGATTGGTTAAGATGTTGTTTAAGCAGTGGTTTAAAACTAGTGAGTTTGTCGGAGTGTTTTATTTGTGTTGGGATACTATTCTAGACTTTAGCAATGTACTGGGAGCAGAGTGAGTCTCCTGCAACATTATTTGACTTATATGTGAATAATAAGAATGTGTTACTAGAGCAGAGGCCCTTGCTGTACAGTAGGGTAGTAATAGGTTTTGTAGTGCAGGGCATTTTTCTGGCTGATGAATGAGTTTGTGTGTTGTAGTTAGTTGTGAATAGGTTAGGTAGTTGTGTAATTCAAGCCAGTTTAATTGCTTTAAGCTATGACAATGGTAGGTATTATGAGGGAGACTGGTGGCAAATGTAACTATTTTATTGTAGCAGGAGGCAAGTTTCTTTCTTTGATTATCATTTAAGTTTGTTAGGATAGGAGCGGCATATAAGAGCTGGCAATAAGAACATGGTGTCTAGAGTTTTTCTTGCAGTATCTGTAAGGAATTTATTGATCTGATAAAGGGAGCTTAGTTTCTGGTGTGTAGATTTAATGGCATGCACTATATGCTGGTCATATTAGAGAATGTCATCTGTTATAACACCTTGAAGTTTACTGTGAGTTACAGGTTCAGTGACATCATTATTTGCAGAGTTTATGGTACAAGGTTGCTTTCGATTTTGGTAACTTTCTGAGGTAAAAAGCATTAACTTGGCCTTCTTGTGATTGATTAGGAGGTTTGATTCTTTGAGCCAGGTTTTTACAGAGGAGAAAGATTTTTGGGTAATGTCTATAGAGTTTATTTACTGTTGAGGCCACACACATTAACGTTGAGTCATCTGCATAATGAACTAAGCTAGCATGGTGAATGGAGGTGTGAAGGTCATTAATAAATATGTTAAATAGGAGAAGACACAGGATAGAGCCTTGAGGGGGCACCTGTAGTAACTGGTTGAAAAGATTAGTAGGTTTGCTGCCGTTTAACGGCTTTTTGACTTCCAGATGGGTAATTAAGAAACCACAACAAGGAGTATTGTGAAAGTCCTATTGAGGAGAGTCGAATAAGCAGTTGCAGGTGCAAGACGGTATCACATGCCTTTTGACAAGTCTAAGAACATGGGGGACACAAGCAGCCCACTGTTTACATGTTGGTTTAGTGTATTTGTAAAATGTAGTAGGGCAGTAGTGGTGCTGTGCAGGGGCCTAAAGCCATGTAGTGTTTCTGAGAGCAGGTTATTTGAGGATAGGTACTGCATCAGCTGCATATGGATGCATTTCTCTAATATTTTGGAGAGGGGGGGAGCGAATTGCTATTGGTCTGTAGTTATTAAACTCTGCAGATGTGCCACCTTTGTGCTGTGGTATGATGTATGTTTTTTTCCAGTGATGGGGTGTATCTTTCTGCTATGGACCTATCAATAAGTATGGACACAAGGAAGGCTATGACTTCTCTGGCCATTTTTAGGTAGTCTGATGGTAGTTGGTCTGCAGTCACAGAACAAGTTTTTGGTTTAAGGAGCAACTTCATTATGATTGAGATAAACACTGTACTAAAACTGAAGAGCTGTGGATGTTTTTGGTTTGACTGGGGTAGAGAGAGGGGAGCAGCTGTATTAGTGTCTAAGAGAGATAATATTGATTGCATAAAGTAGGAATTAAACTGTGTAGGGATAGAATCTGTTGTATTACCTGTTTTTGGAGGAGAAGTGGTGGCCTTGTCAGGGTGCAGTAGTTTATTTACTGATGACCAAAAAAGTTTAGGGTTGTTTTTATGTTTATCTTGTAGGATGATATAGTATATTTGGTTATCCTGTTTGACATGGAGTTTTGCAAAGTTTCTAATATGTCTAAATTGCAGGAAACCATTTTGAGTTCTATTTTTATACCAATTTTTCTAGGTTTTATCCTTTTTTATTACGATTTTTTTTTGTTTCTTTTGTCAGCAATGGTGCAGGGATAGACTTTGCTCTCTTATTATGTACTGTTAGGTTCTTAGGGTCATAGTTGTGTACTAGGCTAATGACCCTGGAGCGTTTACAAGCCTAGCCCATTGAAGTGCCCGGGCATCGTGCCACCCAGCATTAGTTCCCAGTGCCACTATCAAGTAGATCCACTGGAGTGATCTCAGGGGTGAACTTTCTATTACCCGTTAACTCATCAAGATTTCTCTTGAAGAGGGACAGCGAGGTGCTCTGCTTGACATGTATGGGAAGTCTATTCCAGAGCATGGGCAGTCTCTGAGTGAGGAACCTGTCCCTCCAGCATGTTCTGTTGATTGTGGCAATGAGTTTGAGGTCTCTGGAGTGTGTGGTGCGGAGCTGGGTCAGACATGGCTTTGTAAGTCAAGCAGAGATTGCCTCTAAGTAGGTGATATAAGACAGAGTATAGCTGGAGTCTTTTGAGTCTGTCCATATTGGACATGTGTTTAATGCCTAGGATCCTCTTTATGAGGTACTTATGTGGCCTCGCCAGCTGTTGCAGGTGTCTAGTGAGGTACATGCCAAATGGGGTATTATACTCGATGATTGGTCTAATGAGGGAAGAGTAGAAAGAGACAATGACCTCTTTCTTCCTGGAAGCAAAACCCTTGGTAATGAGATGTGCCACATAGAAGGACTTTCTGACCACAGTGGCAATGTGGTGGTCGAAGGAGAGGTTGCTGAAAACCTGCATCCACAGATCTCTTATAACGCCTTCAGTGTTCAGTGGGCTTCCATTGATGTGGTAATTAGTGGGAACTGAGTTTTTACCAAAGAGGATGATGACATATATTTTGGAGTTAAGCTTAAGGCCATGGTTTTGACACCAGTCATTGGTTTCAGTGAAGCCTTTCTGTACATTGTCTGCATGACTTGGGGAGTTAATAATAGCTCCCAGCTTGCAGTTGTCTGCAAACTTGGTCAGCCAGAGTCTCTTTGTGTTGGCCTGGACTTCTGAGAAGTAGATGCCGAACAGGAGAGGATCTAGGACCAAACCCTGTGGGACTCCACTCGTGACTGGTCATCAGTCTGACTTGGAGTCCGCTACTTTCACACTGTGTGTTCTATCTGTGAGCCAATTTGCAACCCACCTAGTGATATAGGGATTGATGCATAGTTTTGCGAGTTTATCAATAATTCCCAAGTGAGGAATGGTATCAAAGGCCTTGGCCAGATCGAGGTAGGCTGTATGTGCTGCCTTACCTTCATTCACAGCCCTGGTGACTGACTCAAAGAAGTCAAACAGGTTGAGCAGGCATGATCTCCCTTTCACAAAGCCATACTGCGTGGGGTCTAGAGTTTGGAGATTTCCTATATCCTTGTTAATCAGGCCCATGATGATGCGCTCCATAGCTTTACATATCAGACTTGTCCGTCTAATGGGGCGATAATTCCCAGGGTCTGTAGTCACTCCCCCTTTATGGAGAGGGATGACTGTAGCAGTGCGCCATTCGGTAGGGACAAAGCCTGAGTTGAGGCTGTGACTGAACAGGGCACACAGATGTGGTATTAGTTCACTTTGTAGTTCATGCAGAACACAGGGATATTATCGGGTCCCATAGAAGAAGTATTATTGGCCTTGGACAATGCGGCTTTAACCTGTGCTGCAGTAATGCTGGGTGCCTGGCATTCTTCCAGTACTATAATTGGTCCTTTAGGGGGGAGAAAGGGTAAGGTTGGCACTGAATCTGTCGGCCAGTATGTTGGCAATATCTGTTGGCTCAGTTTAGAAGGTACCATTGTGCAGTAACTCAGAGCAAATCTGGGTATTGCTGTGGAGGTTCTTGATATAACTATAGAAGGCTTTGTGATTGTTTTTAGTGTCTGTCACAATTCTGCCTTCATAGCTGGCTTTAGAGGATTTGATGAGGGATCTCAACTTTTTGTTGAGGCTAATAAGGGAGTTTTTCCAGTCTTGGGACTTCACCTTTTTCTGCCACCATTTCTTCCTTCTGTTGTAGACTTTATTAATGGCAGGGGACCACCGTATTGGCTTCCTATTTTTGGAGGAGAGTGTCTTAGTTCTGTTGGGTATGACTAGTTCCATGCATTTAGGTACATGTTCATACAATGTGTTGGTGTATGATTTGGCAGTCATGCAGCTATTTTCCATTGGCATGGGTGCTGTGAAGTTAGCTGCCTCTGTTTTTAGGAGCCCACAGTCAGCTTTGGAGAAGTTTTTTCTAGGTGGTTGCCTTTGCGGGGGTATGGGATTTCCATGGTTATTAGTTTATGGTCGGAAATGACCAGGGAGGGATTGACTACAGGTGTAGAGCAATGGTCACCATATTACTAATAGCCAGGTTAATGATGTTGCTTCCTCTAGTCGGGGTCAGAATGAGCTGGTCCAGGGCATTGGAACTGATGAATTCCAGGAAGTGTTGGGTCAGTGTATTGGTGCTTGAGTAGTTTTCCTAGGTGATGGAGGGGAAGTTGAAGTCTCCTAGTATGAGAGTGTTGGGTTGGACCTTGATAGATTCCAGGGTGCTTAGGGATGTGGAGTGAGAGTCTAGGGACATGGTTGGGGAGCTATAACAGGCTATGACATGGATCACTGCCTTACCCAATGTTAGTTGTACCTGAAGTATCTCAGATGCATTATGCTGGGCTATTAGTCTGGAGGTGTGCATATCCTTTATGAATATGGAGACACCACTGCCTTTGGAGCTTCAGTTCATGTTTTGGGGCCGAAAGGTGTGGAATGAGTTATAGCCTGGTAGTGCAGGGGTGCTTTCTGCTGCTTTAAACCAGGTCTCTGTTACAGCACAAATGCCAATGTTCTCCATTTTGTGGAGTGCTTCGAGCGAGAGCATCTTGAGATTTAGACTTCTAGCGTTGAGCAGCATGACCCTCAGATTGCATTTATTTATAGCTGTTACAGTGGTAATTTCATCTTTGGAACACCTCCTGAAAAGGCATTAAAAGGGTGGCAAGAGCCTTGGCCAGTACCCAGAAACCTAGGGGTGACAGATGCAGGCCATCTCTGGCAAAGCATCAAGGTCTGTCAGTCATGTCATCCCAAGCAGACAGATACTGGATCCCCTTTGAATGACACCAGAAACTTAGTCAATTGTTGAAGTCAATCATTTTTTGTTTGCACTGCAGTATCATTCTGGGTGACAGTAGGATACTGCTCAGGGCTAGGGTCATACCTACCTGGGCCACATAAAACTAGTGAGTGGGACAGCTGTGTGCCTCACTATTGATTCACCTATGATTAGTATATTGGGCAAGGTGTTTAGCCTTAGGGGCTTAAGTTGAGGGACACATGGTGGAGGTGATCTAAGTGTCCTGTGCTTTGTGCTGTTTTGTGGTTGAGTGTGTTTCTGTCCTGGATGTCTCTGCTGTTTGGGTAAATTTCTATTGAGATCCTCCATGAAGATGGGTGCGTGGTTTGCATTTTTATGTGATAGCTGTGATGGTGGGTGTTCTGGATGGCTATGTGTTCCATGTGGTGTGGTGCAGGTGTTGACCTTCACCTCTTGACCAGCTATTCCAGTCTTGGCTGGAAAGTGAATATCTTCCAATTTGGTGATATAAGTGCATCTCTCACAAGTCTGAGTGTTGGGAGGTAAGAGGAGAAGGTTGTCTGTGTACATGAGGTAGTTGCTACACTGCCTCAGAATGCCCAAGTGCACCAGATTTATAGGAGAAAACACAGGGAACTGCCCTTTAATCATGCCAGGAGGGGTGGTAATAACTACTAAGTACTGGAGCTATTTCTATGAAGAATAACTAGTGCTGATGGCACTTAGGTGTACTACAACAATTGCTACAAAAACTTGCTGAAGTGCAAAGCGGTTAAGCTATTTGAAGTTCAAGAGAGAAAGAATTAGCAAGATCTAAGGGAAAAACTGAAGAGCACACTTTCTGGCACCAGTGATAGTTTACCTCAGCTCTGTGCCTCTGAGTGGAGTTTAAACATGTGCAAACCCGCACAAATGTGGGCTTTTAAATCAGAAAGTTGAAGGGGATGGAAAAAATGCCCAAATGGCCAATAGACTACAATTTCTGGCCCAGAAACCACTCCTCTTGTGGTAGATAGGCTACCTAGTGCTTACCACTCCCACTGATAAGCTAGAAGGCTTTCCACCAACATAGAAAGGCTTGGGGGGGCTCAGAAGCTTACAAACAGTCCTGGATACAGCAAATCTGTACCTGGACTGGACTAGATACAGGAAAGGCAGGAAACAATCTTAGAACGTGTTTGTTTTTTTGTTTTTTTTAAAGAAAAGCAGCTAAAATAGCAGTAAAAACAATTCAAATGCAGTGCAAGCTAGAAAACTTGAGCGTGTAGCAATATTAAAGCAAATACAGTTTAAATAAATGCAATTTATTTAATTTATTAATTTATTAATTTATGCAATCACTTTTCCTACTATAATCCTTACTCCTACATCTATCCTAATCCTCATTCTACTTCCTGTGTGTCACGCCTCCTCTTATACCAGGGTAAACCTCCTCTTCCACACCCCCATCTCACAAATCACTTCCACAATATCTCTGCCTCTTTATCTCCCTCTAACCCCATCCTTCTCTTAAGAGTAAAACTCTTCTGAATCCCTACTAAATTCTACAAATCCAAACCCACTCCCTGCCATCCATTCCTAACCAAACACAATCCTCACAACCTTATTCCCCTTCTCTCTTACCTCTGCTTAGCAGCAACATTCATCCCAACCCAGGACCAAACATTTCTCTAACAAACAACCCTAGCTCCAACAACAAATCCACCAGTAAATACCTTAAATTCCTCACCATCAATGTCCAAAGCTTAGCAAATAAGCTTACCCTCTTTCATGCTTGGCTCAATCATAATATACCTGACATTGTAGCCATCTCTGAAACCTGGCTAAAGCTACACATACCGATTCTGAATTCCTTCCCCCCGGCTATCAATCTCTCCAATCCGACCGCCTATGTAAAAGAGGTGGTGGTGTAGCTATAATCTACTCCAATCATTTGTCCATCACTCCCTACCCTAACCCTATCCCTTCCTTTAATAATGCTGAACTTGTAACTGGCCTTCTAAAATTAAACGACCATAAAAATATCTGCATCATCTCCTGCTATATTCCTCCTGGTAACAACACCAATACCCTGGAAGACATCCTGTCCTGGACCTCCTCTAATATTAAATTTGAAACCTATATTATGGGTGATGTAAATATTGACTGGCAAAAAATCATCGACCTTAATCCTACCATTTCAATCAATCTCTTCAATTTCACTCAACTCACTGACTCCATTACTAGGCCCAACAAAACCAACCCCCCAGGCTCCATCCTAGACTGGATTCTGGTATCTCACCCTAACAAAATAACAAACCTGGTGTCACTACTGACACATTAGGAGACCACCTCCCTGCCTTCACCTATAGAGCTACACCCTCTTTCTCACATTCCCACCAACTCTTACATACTCGCAACCTCGCTAACTTTAACCCTTCTACCTTTTCTGACTCCCTTAAGTTCACTAACTGGAACCCACTAAAAACCCTACCTTTAGACGATGCCGTTGACTATTTCAACTCTACATTCTTAACTGTCCTAAACTCCATAGCTCCAATAAGAACAAAAAGAGTTAAAGCTAAAACCGCCCCATGGCTTACCAAAGAAACCAAAAAAATTATGTTACAAAGAGACAAAACTTGGAAAAGTTATCTCCAACATAAACAGCCTGTATTGTTACTTATAATACAAACAGCTGCGAAACCAAACTAAAAAACAAGTCACTAAAGATAAAAAAATCCTACTACATCAAACTCCAAATAAATCATGCAAAAAACCCCAAACAATTCTGGAGCTCTAATAATTCCCTCCTCAAGCCTGGTACAAAAAACAACCCATGTCCTGATACTAGTAAATCTGAACAAGAAATTGCCGAACTATTCAACACCTTCTTCACCTCTTCTCTTGCTGATCTAATCAAGACCTTCACCAACAATAACCCTCCAACCCCACATTCAAGCTTCCTCCTCCTCTCCTACACCCCCTACTTTTGAACTTAAACCTGTATCCACCTACCTTATAAAAAAGCTTCTCTCCAAACTTAAACCTTGCACCAATGTACTCAACAACATTCCTTCCTCCTTCTTAAAAATTGCCTCCGACGGTATTGCTCTCCCTATCAGCATCCTCATAAATAGATCACTACTTTTGTCCTATGTACCCATACTATGGCATTCTGCATTTATTCTACCACTCCACAAGGGTGGTAAAAACTGTAATGTTTCCAATTTCTTCCCTATAGCCATCCTCTCACCAATCGCTAAACTTCTTGAAAAATGCATACACCTGCAGCTCATGCCATTCCTTACTGAACACCAGCTACTCTCTCCTACCCAACACGACTTCTGCTCTGGACACAGTACCAACACAGCCCTTCTATCATTCTTACATTCTGTCAATCTAGCTCGAGACTTTGGTAACATAGTTTCAGCTGTTCTACTAGACTTATCTAAAGCTTTTGATACCATCTCCCACATCCATCTATTAAATCATCTATGGAATCTCTACATCTCCCAGAAAATTCTTTCCTGGTTCTCCAGCTATCTTTCAGACAGGTCTCAAGCTGTCAAATGGGGCCAGGCCTCCTCCATTTTCCTCCCCACCCCTACAGGAGTACTCCAAGGTTCCATACTAGCCCTTTGCTATTTAAAATCTTTATTAATGATTTCTACAAAGCCATACCCAGTATCAAAATTGTCCAATACGCAGATGATTCCACTTTGATCTGCTGTACCTCTAACCTATCTGATCTTCAGTCTCTAACTCAAACTGCCTTCTCAACTACTAAAAACTGGATGCACCAAAACCACCTCTCACTAAACACTAACAAAACTAAGATTATTCTATTCACTACCTCAAAATCCACTCCTGTTGATAAAAACTCACTTCAAATTACCAGCCTTAACAATTCCATTATCGAAGTCATTCCCTCTGCCAAACTCCTGGGGGTCACCATTGATGAACACTTAAAATTCAATACTCACATTCAACTTAACATCAAGAAAACACACATAAAACTCTGCCTACTCTACAGAAGCAACCACTTCCTCACTCCCTCCACCAGACAAACTTTGGCCACTACCTATCTCCTCCCCTCTCTTTTGTATGGCGCTCCTCTGCTTACCAATCTATCTTCCACACTCACCTTCAAACTGGAAGTGTGCTACAACAAAATCTCCAGATTCGCTACCAAGGCAAAATCCTCCTCCCATCACTGCACCTCTCTGCATCTTTAAATTGGATTGAACTCCCTGATCAACTTGACTTCCTCCAAATTGTCACAACCCACAACTTATTATTCCAACCTACTAGCTGCCCTGCATTATCAAATATCCTACAACCACATACCCCCCTTAGATCCCTTAGATCTACCAAACAAAACCTTATAACCATCCAAAACCCCAAGCACCCAGCTGGTCAGCTTCTATTCTCCTTTTCCCTAGCCAAAAAATGGAATGCCCTGCCCTCTACTTTGATGACCTGTGACAATCCACACACCTTCAAAACACAATTTCATTCTTACCTGTTTCTTCACAGGAAATGTGACTGTACTCTTCAACGCATACCTCCCAAGCTCTGCTCCTCCTTCTCTCCTGGCTAACCTTCATACCTTCCTAATTTCTCTCATATACTTAGATTATAATTGTCACTAAACAGTAACATCCAGAAATTATTCTGTATGCCTGTCTTTCTCTTGAAAAATGTTTAATAGTTTTGCTGTCTTTACTGAATGATATCTGTTTTGACTGTAATACTACCAGCTGATTGTTATACTACCTGTTGATTGTTATACTACCTGTTGGTTGTTATACTACCTGTTGACTGTAATACTACCTGTTGATTGTTATACTACCTGTTGCTTGTTATACTACCTGTAGATTGTTATACTACCTGTTTTGACTGTAATACTACCTGTTGATTGTTATACTACCTGTTGCTTGTTATACTACCTGTAGATTGTTATACTACCTGTTGATTGTTATACTACTTGTTGGTTGTTATACTACCTGTTGATTATTATACTACCTGTTGATTGATATAGTACCTGTTGGTTGTTATACTACCTGCTGATTGTTATACTACCTGCTGATTGTTATACTACCTGTTGATTGTTATACTACCTGTTTTGACTGTAATACTACCTGTTGATTGTTATACTACCTGTTGGTTGCTATACTACATGCTGATTGTTATACTACCTGTTGGTTGTTATACTACCTGTTGATTGTTATACTACCTGTTGATTGCTATACTACCTGTTGGTTGTTATACTACCCGTTGATTGTTATACTACCTGTTGATTGTTATACTACCTGTTGGTTGTTATACTACCTGTTGATTGCTATACTACCTGTTTTGACTGTAATACTACCTGTTGGTTGTTATACTACCTGTTGGTTGTTATACTACCTGCTGATTGTTATACTACCTGTTGATTGTTATACTACCTGTTGGTTGTTATACTACCTGTTGATTGTTATACTACCTGCTGATTGTTATACTACCTGTTGATTGTTATACTACCTGTTGATTGTTATACTACCTGTTTTGACTGTAATACTACCTGTTGATTGTTATACTACCTGTTGATTGTTATACTACCTGTTGATTGTTATACTACCTGTTGATTGTTATACTACCTGTTGATTGTTATACTACCTGTTGATTGTTATGTTACCTGTTGATTGTTATACTACCTGTTGATTGTTATACTACCTGTTGATTGTTACACTACCTGTTGATTGTTATACTACCTGTTGATTGTTATACTACCTGTTTTGACTGTAATACTACCTGTTGATTGTTATACTACCTGTTGATTGTTATACTACCTGTTGATTGTTATACTACCTGTAGATTGTTATACTACCTGTTGATTGTTATACTACCTGTTGGTTGTTATACTACCTGTTGATTGTTATACTACCTGTTGATTGTTATACTACCTGTTGATTGTTATACTACCTGTTGATTGTTATACTACCTGTTGATTGTTATACTACCTGTTGATTGTTATACTACCTGTTGATTGTTATACTACCTGTTGATTGTTATACTACCTGTTGGTTGTTATACTACCTGTTGATTGTTATACTACCTGTTGATTGTTATACTACCTGTTGATTGTTATACTACCTGTTGATTGTTATACTACCTGTTGATTGTTATACTACCTGCTGATTGTTATACTACCTGTTGATTGTTATACTACCTGTTGATTGTTATACTATCTGTTGATTGTTATACTACCTGCTGATTGTTATACTACCTGTTGATTGTTATACTACCTGTAGATTGTTATATTACCTGCTGATTGTTATACTACCCGTTGATTGTTATACTACCTGTTTTGACTGTAATACTACCGGTTGATTTTTATACTACCTGTTGATTGTTATACTACCTGTTGGTTGCTATACTACCTGTTGATTGTTATACTACCTGTTGGTTGTTATACTACCTGTTGGTTGTTATGCTACCTGTTGATTGTTATACTAGCTGTTGGTTGTTATACTACCTGCTGATTGTTATACTACCTGTTGATTGTTATACTACCTGTTGGTTGTTATACTACCTGTTGGTTGTTATGCTACCTGTTGATTGTTATACTAGCTGTTGGTTGTTATACTACCTGCTGATTGTTATACTACCTGTTGATTGTTATAGTACCTGTAGGTTGTTATACTACCTGCTGATTGTTATATTACCTGTTGATTGTTATACTTCCTGTAGATTGTTATACTACCTGTTGATTGTTATACTACCTGTTTTGACTGTAATACTACCTGTTGATTGTTATACTACCTGTTGATTGTTATGCTACCTGTTGGTTGTTATACTACCTTTTGATTGTTATACTACCTGTTAATTGTTATACTACCTGTTGGTTGTTATACTACCTGTTGATTGTTGTACTACCTGTTGGTTGTTATACTACCTGTTGACTGTAATACTACCTGTTGATTGTTATACTACCTGTTGTTTGTTATACTACCTGTTGTTTGTTATACAACCTGTTGATTGTTATACTACCTGCTGGTTGTTATACTACCTGTTGATTGTTATACTACCTGTTGGTTGTTATACTACCTGTTGATTGTTATACTACCTGTTTTTACTGTAATACTACCTGTTGATTGTTATACTACCTGCTGATTGTTATACTACCTGTTGATTGTTATACTTCCTGTAGATTGTTATACTACCTGTTGATTGTTATACTACCTGTTTTGACTGTAATACTACCTGTTGATTGTTATACTACCTGTTGATTGTTATACTACCTGTTGATTGTTATACTACCTGTTAATTGTTATACTACCTGTTGGTTGTTATACTACCTGTTGATTGTTACTCTAGCTGTTGGTTGTTATACTACCTGTTGATTGTTATACTACCTGTTGGTTATTATACTACCTGTTGATTGTTATACTACCTGTTGACTGTAATACTACCTGCTGATTGTTATACTACCTGTTGGTTGTTATACTACCTGTTGGTTGTTATACTACCTGTTGATTGTTATACTACCTGTTGGTTGTTATACTACCTGCTGATTGTTATACTACCTGTTGATTGTTATACTACCTGTTGATTGTTATACTACCTGTTTTGACTGTAATACTACCTGTTGATTGTTATACTACCTGTTGATTGTTATACTACCTGTAGATTGTTATACTACCTGTTGATTGTTATACTACCTGTGGATTGTTATACTACCTGTTTGGTTGTTATACTTCCTGTTGATTGTTATACTACCTGTTGATTGTTATACTACCTGCTGATTGTTATACTACCTGTTGATTGTTATACTACCTGTTGATTGTTATACTACCTGTTGGTTGTTATACTACCTGTTGATTGTTATACTACCTGTTGGTTATTATACTACCTGTTGATTGTTATACTACCTGTTGACTGTAATACTACCTGTTGATTGTTATACTACCTGTTGGTTGTTATACTACCTGTTGGTTGTTTTACTACCTGTTGATTGTTATACTACCTGTTGGTTGTTATACTACCTGATGATTGTTATACTACCTGTTGATTGTTATACTATCTGTTGATTGTTATACTACCTGTTTTGACTGTAATACTACCTGTTGATTGTTATACTACCTGTTGATTGTTATACTACCTGTAGATTGTTATACTACCTGTTGATTGTTATACTACCTGTGGATTGTTATAATACCTGTTTTGACTGTAATATTATCTGTTGATTGTTATACTACCTGTTGATTGTTATACCTGTTGGTTGTTATACTACCTGTTGATTGTTATACTACCTGTTAATTGTTATACTACCTGTTGGTTGTTATACTACCTGTTGAGTGTTATACTAGCTGTTGGTTGTTATACTACCTGTTGATTGTTATACTACCTGTTGGTTATTATACTACCTGTTGATTGTTATACTACCTGTTGACTGTAATACTACCTGTTGGTTGTTATACTACCTGTTGGTTGTTATACTACCTGTTGATTGTTATACTACCTGTTGGTTGTTATACTACCTGATGATTGTTATACTACCTGTTGATTGTTATACTATCTGTTGATTGTTATACTACCTGTTTTGACTATAATACTACCTGTTGATTGTTATACTACCTGTTGATTGTTATACTACCTGTAGATTGTTATACTACCTGCTGATTGTTATACTACCTGTTCATTGTTATGCTATCTGTTTTGACTGTAATACTACCTGTTGATTGTTATACTACCTGTTGATTGTTATACTACTTGTTGGTTGTTATACTACCTGTTGATTGTTATACTACCTGTTAATTGTTATACTTCCTGTTGGTTGTTATTCTACCTGTTGATTGTTATACTAGCTGTTGGTTGCTATACTACCTGCTGATTGTTATACTACCTGTTGGTTGTTATACTACCTGTTGATTGTTATACTACCTGTTAATTGTTATACTACCTGCTGATTGTTATACTACCTGTTGGTTGTTATACTACCTGTTGATTGTTATACTACCTGTTGGTTGTTATACTACCTGTTGATTGTTATACTACCTGTTTTGACTGTAATACTACCTGTTGTTTGTTATACTACCTGTTGATTGTTATACTACCTGTTTATTGTTATACTTCCTGTTGATTGTTATACTACCTGCTGATTGTTATACTACCTGTAGATTGTTATACTACCTGCTGATTGTTATACTACCTGTTGATTGTTATACTACCTGTAGATTGTTATACTACCTGTTGTTTGTTATACTACCTGTAGATTGTTATACTACCTGTTTTGATTGTAATACTACCTGTTGATTGTTATACTACCTGTTGCTTGTTATACTACCTGTAGATTGTTATACTACCTGTTGAATGTTATACTACCTGTTGGTTGTTATACTACCTGCTGATTGTTATACTGCCTGTTGGTTATTATACTACCTGTTGATTGTTATACTACCTGTTGATTGTTATACTACCTGTTGGTTGTTATACTACCTGCTGATTGTTATACTACCTGTTGATTGCTATACTACCTGTTGGTTGTTATACTACCTGTTGGTTGTTATACTACCCGTTGATTGTTATACTACCTGCTGATTGTTATACTACCTGTTGGTTGTTATACTACCTGTTGATTGCTATACTACCTGCTGATTGTTATACTACCTGTTGATTGTTATACTACCTGGTGGTTGTTATACTACCTGTTGATTGTTATACTATCTGCTGATTGTTATACTACCTGCTGATTTTTATACTACCTGTTGATTGTTATACTACCTGTTTTGACTGTAATACTACCTGTTGATCGTTATACTACCTGCTGATTGTTATACTACCTGTTGGTTGTTATACTACCTGTTGATTGTTATACTACCTGCTGATTGTTATACTACCTGTTGATTGTTATACTACCTGTTGGTTGTTATACTACCTGTTGATTGCTATACTACCTGCTGATTTTTATACTACCTGTTGATTGTTATACTACCTGTTTTGACTGTAATACTACCTGTTGATTGTTATACTACCTGTTGATTGTTATACTACCTGTAGATTGTTATACTACCTGTTTTGACTGTAATACTACCTGTTGATTGTTATACTACCTGTTGATTGTTATACTACCTGTAGATTGTTATACTACCTGTTGATTGTTATACTACCTGTAGATTGTTATACTACCTGTTTTGACTGTAATACTACCTGTTGATTGTTATACTACCTGTAGATTGTTATACTACCTGTTGATTGTTATACTACCTGTTGGTTGTTATACTACCTGCTGATTGTTATGCTACCTGTTGATTGTTATACTACCTGTTTTGACTGCATTACCACCTGTTGATTGTTATACTACCTGTTGATTGTTATACTACCTTTTGTTTGTTATACTACCTGTTGATTGTTATACTACCTGTTAATTGTTATACTACCTGTTGGTTGTTATACTACCTGTTGATTGTTATACTAGCTATTGGTTGTTATACTACCTGCTGATTGTTATACTACCTGTTGATTGTTATACTTCCTGTTGATTGTTATACTACCTGCTGATTGTTATACTACCTGTTGATTGTTATACTACCTGTTTTCACTGTAATACTACCGGTTGACTGTTATACTACCTGTTGATTGTTATACTATCTGTAAATTGTTATACTACCTGCTGATTGTTATACAACCTGTTGATTGTTATACTACCTGTAGATTGTTATACTACCTGTAGATTGTTATATTACCTGCTGATTGTTATACTACCCATTGATTGTTATACTACCTGTTTTGACTGTAATACTACCGGTTGATTTTTATACTACCTGTTGATTGTTATACTACCTGTTGGTTGCTATACTACCTGTTGATTGTTATACTACCTGTTAATTGTTATACTACCTGTTGTTTGTTATACTACCTGCTGATTGTTATACTACCTGTTGATTGTTATACTACCTGTTGGTTGTTATACTACCTGTTGATTGTTATGCTACCTGTTGATTGTTATACTACCTGTTGGTTGTTATGCTACCTGTTGATTGTTATACTACATGTTAATTGTTATACTACCTGTTGGTTGTTATACTACCTGTTGATTGTTATACTAGCTGTTGGTTGTTATACTACCTGCTGATTGTTATACTACCTGTTGATTGTTATAGTACCTGTAGGTTGTTATACTACCTGCTGATTGTTATATTACCTGTTGATTGTTATACTTCCTGTAGATTGTTATACTACCTGTTGATTGTTATACTACCTGTTTTGACTGTAATACTACCTGTTGATTGTTATACTACCTGTTGATTGTTATGCTACCTGTTGGTTGTTATACTACCTTTTGATTGTTATACTACCTGTTAATTGTTATACTACCTGTTGGTTGTTATACTACCTGTTGATTGTTGTACTACCTGTTGGTTGTTATACTACCTGTTGACTGTAATACTACCTGTTGATTGTTATACTACCTGTTGTTTGTTATACTACCTGTTGTTTGTTATACAACCTGTTGATTGTTATACTACCTGCTGGTTGTTATACTACCTGTTGATTGTTATACTACCTGTTGGTTGTTATACTACCTGTTGATTGTTATACTACCTGTTTTGACTGTAATACTACCTGTTGATTGTTATACTAACTGCTGATTGCTATACTACCTGTTGATTGTTATACTTCCTGTAGATTGTTATACTACCTGTTGATTGTTATACTACCTGTTTTGACTGTAATACTACCTGTTGATTGTTATACTACCTGTTGATTGTTATACTACCTGTTGGTTGTTATACTACCTGTTGATTGTTATACTACCTGTTAATTGTTATACTACCTGTTGGTTGTTATACTACCTGTTGATTGTTATACTAGCTGTTGGTTGTTATACTACCTGTTGATTGTTATACTACCTGTTGGTTATTATACTACCTGTTGATTGTTATACTACCTGTTGACTGTAATACTACCTGTTGGTTGTTATACTACCTGTTGGTTGTTTTACTACCTGTTGATTGTTATACTACCTGTTGGTTGTTATACTAGCTGATGATTGTTATACTACCTGTTGATTGTTATACTATCTGTTGATTGTTATACTACCTGTTTTGACTATAATACTACCTGTTGATTGTTATACTACCTGTTGATTGTTATACTACCTGTAGATTGTTATACTACCTGCTGATTGTTATACTACCTGTTGATTGTTATGCTACCTGTTTTGACTGTAATACTACCTGTTGATTGTTATACTACCTGTTGATTGTTATACTACTTGTTGGTTGTTATACTACCTGTTGATTGTTATACTACCTGTTAATTGTTATACTACCTGTTGGTTGTTATACTACCTGTTGATTGTTATACTAGTTGTTGGTTGTTATACTACCTGTTGATTGTTATACTACCTGTTGGTTATTATACTACCTGTTGATTGTTATACTACCTGTTGACTGTAATACTACCTGTTGGTTGTTATACTACCTGTTGGTTGTTATACTACCTGTTGATTGTTATACTACCTGTTGGTTGTTATACTACCTGATGATTGTTATACTACCTGTTGATTGTTATACTATCTGTTGATTGTTATACTACCTGTTTTGACTATAATACTACCTGTTGATTGTTATACTACCTGTTGATTGTTATACTACCTGTAGATTGTTATACTACCTGCTGATTGTTATACTACCTGTTGATTGTTATGCTATCTGTTTTGACTGTAATACTACCTGTTGATTGTTATACTACCTGTTGATTGTTATACTACCTGTTGGTTGTTATACTACCTGTTGATTGTTATACTACCTGTTAATTGTTATACTTCCTGTTGGTTGTTATACTACCTGTTGATTGTTATACTAGCTGTTGGTTGCTATACTACCTGCTGATTGTTATACTACCTGTTGGTTGTTATACTACCTGTTGATTGTTATACTACCTGTTAATTGTTATACTACCTGCTGATTGTTATACTACCTGTTGGTTGTTATACTACCTGTTGATTGTTATACTACCTGTTGGTTGTTATACTACCTGTTGATTGTTATACTACCTGTTTTGACTGTAATACTACCTGCTGTTTGTTATACTACCTGTTGATTGTTATACTACCTGTTTATTGTTATACTTCCTGTTGATTGTTATACTACCTGCTGATTGTTATACTACCTGTAGATTGTTATACTACCTGCTGATTGTTATACTACCTGTTGATTGTTATACTACCTGTAGATTGTTATACTACCTGTTGTTTGTTATACTACCTGTAGATTGTTATACTACCTGTTTTGATTGTAATGCTACCTGTTGATTGTTATACTACCTGTTGCTTGTTATACTACCTGTAGATTGTTATACTACCTGTTGATTGTTATACTACCTGTTGGTTGTTATACTACCTGCTGATTGTTATACTGCCTGTTGGTTATTATACTACCTGTTGATTGTTATACTACCTGTTGATTGTTATACTACCTGTTGGTTGTTATACTACCTGCTGATTGTTATACTACCTGTTGATTGTTATACTACCTGTTGGTTGTTATACTACCTGTTGGTTGTTATACTACCCGTTGATTGTTATACTACCTGCTGATTGTTATACTACCTGTAGATTGTTATACTACCTGCTGATTGTTATACTACCTGCTGATTGTTATACTACCTGTAGATTGTTATACTACCTGTTGTTTGTTATACTACCTGTAGATTGTTATACTACCTGTTTTGATTTTAATACTACCTGTTGATTGTTATACTACCTGTTGCTTGTTATACTACCTGTAGATTGTTATACTACCTGTTGATTGTTTTACTACCTGTTGGTTGTTATACTACCTGCTGATTGTTATACTGCCTGTTGGTTATTATACTACCTGTTGATTGTTATACTACCTGTTGATTGTTATACTACCTGTTGGTTGTTATACTACCTGCTGATTGTTATACTACCTGTTGATTGCTATACTACCTGTTGGTTGTTATACTACCTGTTGGTTGTTATACTACCCGTTGATTGTTATACTACCTGCTGATTGTTATACTACCTGTTGATTGTTATACTACCTGTTGATTGCAATGCAAATATTTTTCTTGTAATTCTCCATATAATGTAAGTTTGTATTGTGGAGCTTTTCTGCCTGGGCCTCCAATGAAAATGGGCTCTCAAGCCCAGTGGACCTCCCCGGTCACCAAACTGGAATAAATAAATAATAAATATAATTAATTCAATTTAAAAAACAACTAAAAACAAGTGCAGAAAGCAGTAAATTAGGAAAAAATCAAAATGGAGGCACTTAGAGTATCTCTTTCTCCATCCTGGTGCTCTTGCCATCTGCAGGATGCCAAAACCGGATCCCTGGAGCTTAATGAAGTGCAAACCCATGCAAATGTGGACTTTTAAACCCGAAAATTGAAAGGGATGGAAACACTGGCCAAACGGCCAATAAACCTACAATTTCTGGGCCAGAAACCACTCCTCTTATGATAGATAGGCTACCTAGTTCTTATCACTCCCACTGATAATGTAGAAGGTTTCCCTCTAACACAAAAAGGCTTGGGAGGCTCAGAAGCTTACATACAGTCCTGGTTACGGAAAATCTGTATTTGGACTAGATTAGTTACAGGAAAGGTGGGAAACAAGCTTAGATCTTTTTTTTTGTACAGAAAAGCAGCTAAAACAGCAGTAAAAACAATTCAAATGCAGTGCAAGCTAACAAACTTCAGTATGTAGTGATATTTTATTTTATTTTACATTTGTTAACTGGGATAGTCCAACTGGACGTGAGTCCATTTACAGTGGAGGCCCAGGGAGAAAAGCTCCAAATTCTTATACAGAAGAGATAACCGTACAGTGCAGATAATGCTCTACATTATTTAAGATTAATAATAAACGTATTTATGTACACCTTATTTTGCAGTACAGCTCAACAATCACTTACATTTACAATACACATGTTTTTATATCAGCTTCCATTTATGATAAACAGGTTTCTGTGAGTATAATAGAAAACAAGCAGATAGTGGTAAAAGATGATTTTACTAGAAGGAAGACAAGTTAAGAGTTAACCCAAAAAAGGGAATTACATTTTATAGTGGGAGTTCCTGAGTTTGTAGCAGAACAATAGGAGACTGCATTAATCATTCCTGCAGTGGGAGTTACTGAGTTTGTAGCAGAACAATAAAAGACTGCATTAAGCATTGCTGCCGTGGGAGTTACTGAGTTTTATAGTAGAACATCAGGGGACTGCATCTACAATTCTGTTATGCAGTTACAGGACAGTGTCTTATGTGATGCATGGGCATAACCAGGAGTTTAATAGGTGTGACTTGACAGAATTTTTGAACTGTACAGTTGAGGGAGCTGAGGTCAGAGAAGTGGAGAGGATGTTCCTGTTTTTGGCAATGTTGTGGGAGAAAAGAGCTTTTCCTGCAGAGTTATTGGCTTTAGAGATACAGAGGAGAGATTTTTCTGAGGAGCAGAGGGGGCAATTTGTTGTATACTGGGTTAGGAGTTTGTTTAGGGATGGGGTTTTGTCAGGATGTCTTACTATATTGTAGGCTACTATCAGTTGTTGATAGTTAATTAGTTGGGGGAGTTCTAACCATCTGAGTTCTTTTAGTGCCTGACAATGATGGGTTTTGTAGGTACAGTTGTTAGCAAATTTTGCAATTTTATTATAGCAGGACTCTAGTTGTACAAGATCCTGTTTTCTAGGGTTGGTAAGGATAGGTGCAGCACACATGGGTGCAGAAAGTAAGTGAGTTTGGGCGAGTGTGATGCGTGCTTGATCAGATAGGAATTTCTTGTGTCTATATAAGGTACCCATTTTTTATGGACTTTTTTGATTGTTAGTGATATATGGGTGTCAAGCAGTTTATTATCAATAGTTACTCCCAGTAGTTTGGTGTAGTCAGTAGGGGAGATGTTAGTGCCATTACTGGACGTGATTGTAAAAGGGGATTGGGTGGTTTTAGTTTTATTAGGAGCAAATATGAGTAACTTGATTTTGTTTGGATTGAGTATAAGTTGGATCTGGGTGATCCAACTTTCTACTGAGGTAAAGGATTCCTGGCTACATTTTTTCAGAGTAGTGAGAGATGGCGCTGTGCAGATGAGAGTCGAGTCATCTGCATATTGTATTAGAGGGGCATGTTGGGAGGACCTGTGGAGGTTGTTGGTGAATATCGTGAAAAGTAGTGGATCCAGTATTGAACTTTGTGGGACTTCTACAGTGGCTGGGAGTAAGGGAGATAGTTTGTTTTGCCATTGTACAGTCTGTTGTCTGTCTGTTAGGTAGCTTTTAAACCATGCTATGGTAGATGGAGCAAAGGATAGGGAGGCCAGAGAGTCTAGAAGTGAGGGGTGTGATACCATGTCAAATGCCTTAGATAGGTCAAAGAATATTGCTGAGACATAGTTGTTGTTATTCCTGTATTGGTTAATTGTGTTTGTGAAAGAGAGGAGAGCAGCAGTGGTGCTGTGGTGTTGGCGGAAACCCTGTTGTGTGGGAGAGAGGAGACTGTTAGCATTTAAGAATTGCATCACTTGAGAGTGAATACATCTTTCCAAAATTTTAGCTAAGGGGGGTAAAATAGCTATGGGATGGTAGTTGGAAAAATCATAAGAGTTTCCACCTTTATGAAGGGGGAGAATGTATGATACTTTCCATAATTGTGGGATGTAGGATTCTTGAATGGATCGATTTATAAGGATGGAAACAGGGTAAGATAGTGAATCAGCTGCTATTTTTAAGAAGTTGGCTGGTAGGTTGTCTGCAGCAAGGGTGGTAGGTTTAAGTTTTAATAGCAGTTTTTTGATTTTTGTGGTAGAGACAGGTGAGTGGGTGAGGGCTGCGGTATTTTTGGTGGGTTGGTTTGGGGTTTGGGGTGGGTTGTTATTGGAGAGTTGTGTAGAGAGGGATAAGATGTTTTTGTGAAGTGATGGTTAAATTGGGAAGCAATATCTGCAGTGTTGTTGTTAGTGGTTAGAGTTGGTGTGGATGTTTTGCCTGGTTTAAGTAGTGAGTTGATGGCATGCCAGAATTTTTTGGGGTTTTTATTGTGTTTATTTTGAACATGAATGAAGTAGTTTTGTTTATCGAGTAATGTTTGTTTTTTTGCTTGGTTTGTTAGTTTTTGGTAGTTTTGTTTGTATGAGTTAGTCTTTTTTCTTTCCATGTTTTCCATGCTTTAACCCTGGCTTTTAGAAGGGCTCTTGTGTCCCTGCTTAGCCATGGTGCATAGTTTGTTTTTACTTTGATTCTTCTAATGGGTGCTATTAAGTTGAGAACATTGATGAAAGTGTTATTAACGTATTCAACTGCTAGGTCTAAGTTTGACGTTAGTAGTGGGTCCCATTTACAATGTTTTAGGATATGGCTGAGATTCTCACTGTTCAGATTACTTTCATCTCTAACTTGTCTAAATATTATAGGGTTTGCGGGATTTGTGTGCCTTCACTGTAGGAATGTGAGAAGGTGGTCACTTAGGCTGTCTGAAAGACATCCGGAGAAATATTTTTCTTTAGAGCAGTTAACTAGTGTCTAGTCTAAGATTGATTGCTTATTGGATTTTTTATCTATTCTAGTTGGTTCTTGGATTAGCTGTGCAAAGCCATAGAGGTTTATGTGGTTTGTATGGATATTGGAGTTGCAGGCTAACCAGTCTGTATTTAGATCAACAAATAGGAATTGATTCCTGTGCGAGCTTATCTGAGGTCCATTGTAAGATCTCTTCTATGGTGGAGCAGTTATTGCCTGGTGGGATATAGCAACAGATGATGTTAATTTTTTTGGTATCATTAATGAGAACAGTTGAGATTAAGGTTTCGGCATTTTGAAATGAAGGAATTGAGTTGTTGAGGGGTTTTATGTTAAGAGTGTTTTTAAATAATATGGCTACACCTCCTCCCTTTCTACTCGTTCTATCATGCCTTAGTATGCTGTAGCCTGGTGGGAGAATTTCCTCATTTTGTATATTGGGTTTTAACCAGGTTTCTGTAATTGTGACTATATCTGGGGAGTAATGCTTTATAAATGCATGCAGATCAGGGAGTTTGTTTGTTATGCTTCTTATATTGGTGTTAATGATAAGTAGGTCTGATTTATGTCTAGGTGGGAGTAAGGTATGGTTGGGTCCTCGGTTTGGGTGTATGTCTCCTGATGTGAACAGTTGTTTAGCAAGTAGTAATGTGTGTTTTAGTTTATATGTTATTTTTATGTAGTATACACCTGATAGTTTAGTGGTATTTGTTGTTGTTATTTGGAATTTATGTATGTGTAGCATTTGGCTGTCTTTGAAAAGTGTAGCACTAATGGGGAAAGATGTGTGTGTGTGTGTGTGTGTGTGTGTGTGTGTGTGTGTGTGTGTGTGTGTGTGTGTGTGTGTGGTATAGTGTATATGTTTGTGCTGTGGTAACTGCTATTTAGTGTAGGTGAGGTATGGTGGCATGTTGTGAGGTTTGTTAGTATAGTAAGGGTGAGCAGAAGACAAGTTAAGAATAATTTCATTTTGTTTCCGTTAAGGATAGTAGTTTGTTGAGGTGAAGGGCGGGAAAGGATGATTTGAGATATGCCGTGTTTAAAAGTAGGAGGTAATGTTTAGATTGTTAGGGGTGTGGGAGTTTGATTGATAGTGTGGGCTGTAGTGGGATAGGTTTATTTGGCTGTGGGTGTGGTTTAGTAGGGTTGTGGGAGTTTGATTGATAGTGTGAGCTGTAGTGGGATGGGTTTATTTGGCTGTGGGTGTGGTTTAGTAGGGTTAAATGTAGAGGCCCTGGGGGCGGGTGAGATTTGGGGGCAGGGTAGGGGAGCGGAGTGAGCCCACAGGGTGAACGGAGCGGGTAGAGCCAAAGGGTGGACAAGCCACAGTAGGAAAAAACAATCTGTAGCTGTAAAAAGACTACAGCTAAAAGGTAAGTGTTGCTATAGAGAGTTTGTAATCTAAAACCAGGGAAAACGTATAATGGACAAGGGTAGAAATATGTGAGGTAAGTCAGGAAAGAATAAGAATGAACAGGGTAAGAGGAGCTGTAAGAAAAAGGGTCTAACTACGTTCTTAGCCAGGGGTTGATAATATCAAAATACAGTCTTGTTTAGGGGTATAGTGCCACCTAGGGGCGGCAGGAGAAATGGCAGCAGGGAATAATACTTCCAATATTAAATCTAGTTAAGGAATTAGGAAAAAAAAGTTGGAAAATTGGGGAGGGGCAATGGGCATGAGCGGGCTGCGGTTGGCTGCTATCTCGCGGGAGGTAAGATGTAATACTAAATAGTTAACAAGCAAAAAATAGTGATATGTAATCAGATATTGTAGTATTATGCTACATACACTGAGCCTTCTTTTATTAAGGGGAATGATGCTCTGAAGGGCACGTTGGGGGTAAGGTGTCTTCACAGCACACCTGGAGGTGGTGTTCTTTCCAGTAGTTGCTGTGGAGTTTTGATTTCTTTCCTGTGGAGTTTTAATGTCTTTTCTGGGTAGGAAAATAGAGGAAGCCCACGGGTAGTAGACTGTAAAACAGAAAAGGACAAGCTATCAGACAAAGTCAGGCAAATATGGGTAGGTAAAGAAGGAGAGGATAGTGCAAGAGTGAGATAAGATTAAGCTAGTCAGGAAGGAAACCTTAGGGGGAGAAGTACAGATACATGTGGAGATGGGGAACCAGGAAAGCGAAAAGGCAAGGCCCATGTCCCATTTCAAACGTGGAAAGGTACACCAGGTTGTGAGATAGGGCAGAGCAAAAAATGCTAAGTCCACACTTTTGCTGCACACAAGCAATAGCTGAATATAGTTAGTTATCAGTTAGGACAGTGGGGTAGCATGTGAGATACAGTGAGAGGTCATCAACAGTAACAGAGAAGGAGATAAATGCAAGCAAATATTTAAAAAACACAACCATTATATTAAATATTAAAGCAAATACAGTTTAAATAATTGCAAGTGCAGAAAGCAGTATATTTAAGGTCTATAAGAATATCTTATTAAAATGCACAACAGCAGTGTCTAGTGACATTGTTCTAAGTATGTTCAGTTATATTTTTTATTGTCTCAGTGAAAATATCTTTGCTGAAATTGGTTGTATTTCATATTTGATTATAGATAATATATTTATCTAGGTTATGGTTAGTTCTAATAGCGTATGGTGGTATGTGGTCACTTATGCTATCTGAGGCATCCTACTTTCATCAGTTTGTTTGGTTTGTTTTTAATAATCCAGTCTAATGTTGAGTGTCTCCCTGAAGTTGTATTGATTCTATAATGTGAAGTTATTAATTGTCTGAAGTTGTGCAAGTTTACGGATTTAGTGGGGGTAGTGAAATGTTTGAGTTGTCAGTCTATATTTAAGTGTCCAAGTATTACAGTTTCATGGTTAATTTGTTGGGATGTCCAGTGCAGGATGCTTTCAGCAGTATCAATGTTATTCCTAGGTGGTATATAAATTGCTGTTAAACATACAATTTTCCGATTGTTGAGTTTTAGGAGTGTTATTAGAAGTTCAGCATTTTTAAATTTGGGTATTTATTTTTAATTTCGCCAAGGTTTTGGGTTTCTAATACCATGGCAGGAATGCACCCCATTCCTAAGTCAAAGTATGATTCATTTTCATGAAATTAGTATTGTTCCAATCTTTGATGTTAGCCAGAAATGCTCTTGGCAGCACTGGCAATATGCCCAGTAATGACTTCCTCTGCAGTTTCATATGGAATTACATGTATTGGTAACATATCTAAGTATGATTATCAATTCCTTTTTATAAGACCCATTGATCCTACTACTATTAGAACTGTCTGGGTATCCGTTTTCCACATTGCCCTCACTTCTGCCTGCAAATCCTGGTATTTTATGACTTAGATAAATAGGTTCATAAGTGTTTACTAGGCTAATGACCACAAGGGACTTTTTAAGCCTAGCCATGCATCCAAAATCTCTGACAAGTTCTGATACCCTTGATAAGTGTAAGCAGGGCCCTGGGAAATGAACCATTTACTGGTTGCCTGTAACCATTAGTAACATAGGTGCCAAACCAGGGATGAATTTCCTGTTCCCTAACCAATTGTCCAAGCTGCACTCAAATTGGTTTTGGGATGAACTCTTTACAAGGATGGGGATCCTGTTTCATAGATGGGGTAGTCTCTGGGATAAATACCTGTGCTCAAGCACGTCCTATTTATATCACAGGAAAGGTTTAACCTCTTAAAATGGGTAATTTTGGTAATGCTTGTTTTGTGGATATGCAGGAGGTTCATCAGTGTGGGGTCTGACAATTTCCTGTATGCCAGACACAGATCTCCCCTCAAAAGCCTGTAGGAGACAGAATACTGGGATAGGGCCTTGAGGTGGTCTGCATAGAACATTTTACTTATGCCCTGTATTCTTTTAGTGAGGAACCTCTGTGGATGTTCCAATTGTTGGATATGCCTGGTTAGGTATATACCAAAGGGGGCTCAATGATAGGTCTGAAGAATACCGAATATAGTGGAACAATGACTTCCTTGGACTTATATGCCATACCTCTGTTTACAAGCTGTGCAACATATAATGATTTCCTCACTACTGTAGACAAGTGATGATCAAAGGCTAGACTACTATCTATGTGTGTCCCTAAGTCCCTAACTACTGGGCCAGCTCTAAAGGGTGTGTTGTCAATATGATAGTTACCAAGGCTGAATGACTTCCCAAAGGATACTATTATGCATTTCTTGGCATTTAGTTTCAGTCCATAGCTCTGATACCAGTTGTTTGTCTGTGTCAGCCCCTCATGGAGAACATTTGTGTCTGTGGGATTCAATGACAGCTCCTCATTTGGAATCATCTACAAATTTAGTCAGCCAGAGAACACATACAATGGCCTTGACTTCAGAGAAGTAAATGCCAAAAAGAAGCAGTCTAAGGACTGATCCATGAGGGACTCCACTTGTGACTAGCCTCTTTGGAGAGGCAAACTCCCCAGTTCTAACTTCCTGGGTCCTGTCTGTGAGCCAGTTGGCTATCGTCCAGGTAACATACGAGTTGCTACCTAACCTCTTGAGTTTGTCAACAATGCCTGAGTGGGGTAATGTGTCAAATGTTTTGGCCAGGTCAAGGCAGGCAGTATAAACCATTTCGCCCTCATCCATTGCTTTGATTATCTTCTCAAAGAAGTCCACCATATTGAGTAGGCATGATCTTCCCTTGACAAAACCAAACTGGGTTGGGTCCAGTGTCTGCAGGTTTACTATATCACTACTGATCATTTCCATGATAATTCTTTCCATGGCTTTGCATATAAGACTAGTAAGACTTATGGGTCTGTAGTTTCCAGGGTCTGTAGATGGCCCACCTTTGTGTCTGTCTGTACGTAAGACACTGTTGTCAGTGAGTGTAACAATTTCAATGATCACTGTTACGTCTGTCTTATTTTCATGGACTGCTGTATCTGGTTTTCTTGCATCTATTTTCTGAACTATTGGAAATGGTTTGCTCATTTGCTACTGTTATATATATATATATATATATATATATATATATATATATATATATATATATATATATATACACTTTATGCATCGCCACTTGGGTAGGGTTAAACTATTTCCGGTGCCATAATGTCTGCTCTTCAAATTTTCCCTTAGAACCAGCCAGTTTTTTTAGTTTTATCACTCAAATCTGTTTCTTTGAGCTCAGCACTTGTTCAGAACTCATTGTAAGCACTAAATAAGCTGCAAATTACTACAGCACTCAACTTTCCTCACTTGTCTAGATGAAAACAGTTTTTAGTACTTAATAAATAAGCACCTATCCAGGCATGTCTAAGGGTCAGCTCCCAGTGTTTTCTCCTGTCTACTCGATGAATCTGGGCATCTTGGGGCAATGCAGCAATTGCCTCATGTACACAAACAGCCATCTCCTCCTACCAACCAACACTACAACCTGTAAGAGATGCACTTATATAGCCAAATTGGAAGCAAAGCTCTTTTCACCCAAAACTGGACTAGACAGTTAAGAGGAGAAGGCAAACACTTGCACCACACCACACTCATCACATAGCCCCTCAAAACCAACACCACCAAAACACACACATCGTAACGTGAAACACACACCTACATTCACGGAGGCTCTCAGTAAAAATCTGCTCAAGCAACAAAGACCTCCAAAGCAGAAACGTATGCAACCTCCACCCCCCCCAACACAACCCAAATGACACATAGCCCACAAACTCAGTCTGCCACTCAACCACAGCCCATAAGGCATAACAACGTACCCAACACTCTAGTTATAGCTGACTCTATAGTCAGGCACACTGATGTTCCACTCACCAGGCTAAACAAGGAGAAAGTTACTGTCAGCTGCCTGTCAGGTGCCAGGATCCATCACATAATGCACGCACTCAGATCACTCCACAACAAGTACAAATATGACTCTGTCATTGTCCATGTTGGTGTGAATGACTAGAGACATACCTCCCTGGACTACATGAAAAGAGACATGGAGGAGCTCTCACCGATCTTGTAGCCCAGGCAGGTATGACCCCAGTCCTGAATGGCATCCTGCCATCACTCAGAATGATACCACAGTACAAGGACAAAATGATTGACTTCAACAATTGGCTAAGCTTCTGGTGTCATTCTAAGGGGATCTAGTATCTGTCTGCCTGGGATGACATGATCGACAGACCACAATGCTTTGCCAGAGATGGCCTGCACCTGTCGCCCTTGGGATTCCAGATACTGGCTAAGGCTCTTGCCACCCCAATAGTGCCTTTTTTAGGCAAGGTTCAAATGACAAATTCACCACTGTAACAGGTACAAGCAAGCAAAATCTGAGGGCAATGCTACTCAATGCTAGAAGTCTAAACCTTAAAATGCATTCACTCGAGGTACACCTTAAAATGGAGAACATCGACATCTGTGCAGTGACAGAGACCTGGTTCAAGGCCCCAGAGACCACCCCTGCATTACCAGGCTATAATTCATACCACACCTTTAGGCCACCTAACCTGGACCAAAACACTAAAGTGGAGGCGTGTCCATATTCATTAAGGATATCCACACCTCCAGGCTAGTTGCTCAGCATAATGTATCCGAGATTATCCAAGTGCAACTAACTCTGGGCAAGACCGCAGTCCAAATTGTAACTTGCTACAGATCCCCCACCATGCCCCAGGATTCCCACTCCTCATTTCTTGATACACTGGAAAATATTAGGGTACAACCCAACACCCTAATAATGGGCGATTTAAACTACCCCACCATTAACTGGGAAAACTACTCATGTACCAACTCTTTTGCTCAACGTTTTCTGGAATTCATAAATTCCAACGCCTTGGATCAACTTATCCACACCCCCACCACACAATATCCTAGACCTAGTCATTGCCAACATGGGCGACCAGTGTTCCACACCAGAGGTCAATTCCTCATTGGTCAGATCCAACCACAAGCTAATCAGCCTAGACATTCAAATCCTGCCCCCACCCCCCATTAGGGAAACCACCATAAAAATTTCTCCAAAGCCAACTTCACGCTTCTTAAGACAGAAGTGGCAAACTTCACGACACCCATGCAGACAGACAATAGAGGTACGACTGCTGAATCCTACACAAATGTACTTTATAAGCACTTACACGAGTGCATGGATCATGCTATCCCTAACAGAACCAAGATGCTATCCTCCAAAAAAAGGAAGCCAATCTGGTGGTCCCCTGCCATAAACAAACTCTACAACAGAAGAAAGAAACTGTTGCAAAAAAGAGTAAAATCCCATGAGTATAAGAACTCCCTGGTCAGCCTCAGTAAGAAGCTGAGATCCCTCATAAAATCCTCCAAAGCTAGTTATGAAAATGAAATCGCCAGTGATTCTAAAGACAACCACAAAGCATTCTATAGCTATTTCAAGAATCTCAGTCGCAACACTCAGATCTGCTCTGAGTTACAGCACAATGGCACTAAATATACAGAACTAACTAATATTGCCAACATCCTCGCAGATAGGTTCAGTGCTAACTTTACCCCACCACACCCCACCCCCTAAAGGGCCCATCTCTATACCGGAAGAATACAAAGTTCCTGTAATCACGGCTGCACAGGTAAAAACCACACTCTTCAAAGCCAAGAACACCGCATCCATGGGACCTGACAACATCCCAGGCTGTGTCCTACATGAACTACAGAATGAACTGGCACCCCACGTAAGCACCATGTTCAATCATAGCCTCACCTCAGTCTTTGTGCCCACTAAATGGTGCACAGTGACGGTTATCCAACTCCACAAAGGGGGAGCCACCACAGACCCTGGGAACTACCACCTCAATAGCCTAACGAGCCTGGTCTGCAAGGCAATGAAACATATCATTATGGAACTTATAAACAAAGACATTGGTAATCTCCAAACTCTGGACCCCACCCACTTCGGGTTTGTAAAAGGCAGATCATGTCTCCTAAACCTGATTGACTTCTTTGAAGCAGTCACCAAAGCCGTAGACAAGGCTAAGGTGGTTCACACAGCCTATCTAGACCTTGCCAAGGCTTTTGACACCATCCCCCACTCTGGAATTATAGATAAACAAACTAAACTAGGTGTAAATCCCTATGTCACAAGATGGGTTGCCAACTGGCTAACTGACAGAACCCACACTGTGAAAGTAGTGACTTCAAACCAGTGACAAGTGGAGTACCACAGGGTTCAGTCCTGGGTCCTCTCTTGATTGGTAACTACTTTTCTGAAGTACAGGCCAACACAGAAGGTCTTTGGCTAACGAAGTTTGCAGATGGCTGCAAACTAAGAGCCATAACTGAAACTCCTAACGATGTGGACATCCTACAAAAGGGCCTCACTGAGACAGATACCTGGTATGCCATGGCCTCAAGCTCAATGCCAAAAAGTGCATTGTCATCCCCTTTGGTAAAAACTCTGTACCTGTGAGCTACCACATAGGTGGTAGTCTACTTAACAGCGAAAGTGTGATAAGAGACCTTGGGACACAGGTGGACAGTAGTCTCTCCTTTGATAATCACATTGCCACAGTAGTCAGGAAATCCTTCTACGTGGCACACTTCATCACAAAAGGTTTCTCATCTAGGAAGAAAGAGGTCATTGTTGCCCTCTACTCATCATTCATTAGACCCATTATAGAGTACAATGACCCTTTTGGTATGTACCTCACAAGACATCTACAACAACTGGAAAGGCCACAGAAATACCTCACAAAGAGGATTACAGGTCTCAAACAAATGCCCTACGCAGACATCTCAAAAAACTCCAGCTTTACTCCATCGCATATCACCTACTCAGAGGCAATCTCTGCCTAACATACACAGCTATGTCAAACCCTGAGCTGTTGGACAGGCTCCACTTAAAGAAATTCCAATCCCTCCAAGCTACACACTCTAGGGGCATGAACCTTGTCACCACAATAAACAGAACATGCTGGAGGGATAGATTCCTGTCCCAGAGACTTCCCATACTCTGGAACAAACTACCTACCTATATCAGACAAAGCTCCTCATTAGCACTCTTCAAGAAAAATCCTGATGATTGGATGGGAAATAAGAAATTCACCCCGGGGATCACCTCTGTGGTTCTGCTCAACAGGGGCACAGGAAAATAATTTTCTTGGGTGGAGTATGCCAGGGTACCTTTTTTGGTTAGGCTTGTATAGGCCCTAGGGCTGATAGCCTAGTACCTGCCTATGAACCTATGAACCTATGGGTGATTCCATGTGATATAAACTTCAGCATTTTCTATAATGCCTTGTGGCTCATGCTTCCACTGTTTTTCAATGTTATAATGATTGCAAAATCCCCAGTGCAATAGTCTTGCCACATTATTATGCCTTTCAGTATGCAGCCCTTTTACCATTAGTATGCCAGACGCAGAAACAAGGTGTGTAACTTGTTTCCAATTCTGTTTTACAAAACCAACATTTGTCTGTTTCTCCCACATATTCAATTATAGGTTCATAGGTTCATACTAGGCTATCTGCCCTGGGGCAATTATAAGCCTAGCCCGATTCTGTATGGCTTACGCCACCCCTTGATTTGAGTATACTGTGCCCTTTTTAAGGTTTAGTTTACTGTGCCTCTGTCTAATAGTGACACGGGAGTAATCCCTGGGACAAACCTACAATCCCCCATCCACCTATCGAGATTCTTCTTGAAGAGATTCAGTGAGGTGCTCTGCCTCACATGAACTGGAATTCTATTCCAGAGCGAAGGGAGCCTCTGAGTTATGAACCTGTCCCTCCAGCAAGTTCTATTTATTTCTGTGCTGAGGTTCAAGTCCCTCGGTGTGGCTCTAAGGGATTTAGATTTACTGAGGTGGAGCATGTCCATTAATTCTGGATTTGACATAGCTTTGAATGTCAGGCATAGATCGCCTCGAAGTAGGCGGTATGCAACTGAGTAGAGCTGGAGTTTTTTTAACCGAGCAGCATATGGCATCTGTTTGAGACCCTTGATCCTCTTGGTGAGATACTTTTGGGGTCTCTCTAATTGCTGCAGGTGTCGGGTAAGGTACACCCCAAAAGGGGCATTGTATTCTATGATGGGCCTGATGAGGGATGATCTAGATGTGAAACCTTTCGTGATGAGGTGGGCTATGTAGAAGGTCTTTCTAACCACTTTGGCAATGTGGTTTTCAAAGGAGAGATTGCTATCAACTTGGGTCCCCAGGTCCCTAATAACTTTCTCTGTACTTAATGGGTTTCCGCCTATGTGGTAATTTGTGGGCACATTGTTTTTGCCAAAGGGTATGACTATACATTTTTTGGCATTTAGCTTTAAACCATGGTGCTGGCACCAGTTATCTGTCTCTGTGAGACCTTTTTGAAAGATGTTTGTGTCAGCTGGAGAGTCGATTATGGCGCCCAGTTTACAGTCATCTGCAAACTTGGTGAGCCATAGTCCTTCCATGTTTGCCTGTACCTTGGAAAAGTATATACCGAACAAAAGTGGTCCCAGAACAGAACCCTGTGGGATGCCACTTGTGACCGGTTTCGAGTCTGACATGGCTCCAGCAACTCTCACTCTGTGGGTTCTGTCTTTGAGCCAGTTTGCGACCCATCTTGTGACATAAGGGTTTATATTTAAGTTGGATAGCTTATCTATGATGCCCGAGTGGGGTATTGTGTCAAATGCCTTTGCAAGGTCTAGATAGGCTGTGTGGACTACCTTCCCTTCATCTATGGCTTTGGTGACTGTTTCGAAGAAGTCAACCAGGTTCAAAAGGCAGGATCTGCCCTTGACAAAGCCAAACTGGGTAGGATCTAGTGTCTGTAGGTCCCCAATGTCTTTGTTTATGAGCTCCATGATGATCCTCTCCATAGCCTTGCAGACTAAGCTAGTCAGGCTTATGGGGCGATAGTTTCCAGGGTCCGTAGAGGCTCCACCTTTGTGGAGTGGGACCACTGTTGCTGCACGCAATTCTGTGGGCACATATCCTGTAGTGAGGCTGAGATTGGATAGCTGTTTTATTTGAGGGATTAGTTCCTCCTGGAGTTCATGTAGGACACAACCTGGGACGCCATCTGGTCCCATGGAAGCAGTGTTTTTTGCTTTGGAGAGGGCAGCCTTCACCTGAGCATCAGAGATGTTTGGGAGGCAGCCCTCTGCCGGGATAGATACTTGCTCTTTTGGTGGGGGGGGGGGGAGAAGTTTGCACTGAACCTGTCTGCCAGGATATTGGCGATGTCTGTGGGTTCAGTGTATTTTTTGTCATTTAGAATCAACTCAGAACAAGTCTGGGAGTTGCATCCAAGGTTCCTAACATAATTGAAAAAAGCCTTATGATTGTCTTTGGTGTCCTGTGCAATTTTTCTCTCGAAGCTGGCCTTGGAGGATTTTATGAGGGATCGTAATTTTTTGATAGTACTGATCAGAGATGCCTTCCCTATTAGGGATTTTGCTCTATCATGTAGTAGCTTCCTCCTTCTGTTGTACAGTTTATTTATGGCAGGGGTCCACCAGACTGGACACCTGCCTTTGGATGATTGGGTCTTGGTTTTGTTTGGGATGGCATGATCCATGCATTCCTGGAGATGTCCGTAGAATGCATTTATATAGGATTCTGCAGTTTGGGCCGTAGTTTCCACTGGCCCTGGGGCCTTGAAGGATTCCACTTCGGTTTTGAGAAGTGAGAAGTTCGCTTTTGAGAAGTTTTTCACTGTGGATTTCTGGGCTGGGGGTGGGATCGGGATGTGGACATCCAGTGAAATTAATTTATGGTCTGATCTTACCAATGAGGGATATACTTCTGGTGTGGAGCATAGAGTCCCCATGTTGGTAATGATCAGGTCTAGTATGTTGTTCCCTCTTGTGGGAGTGGTGACTAGTTGTTTCATAGCATTTGAGTTTATAATTTCCAGGAACCTTTGGGCTAAGGTGCTGGGGCTTGAGTAGTGCTCCCAGTCAATGTTTGGGTAGTTGAAGTCACCCAATATAATGGTGTTCGGAGAGATCTTCATGTTCTACAATGTTTTCAGGAAAGCCGAGTGGGATTCCTGACTTTGAGAGGGTGGTCTGTAGGATGCTATAAACTGAAAAGCAGTCTTGCCCACTGTTAGTTGCACATGGATGGTCTCCAATACTTCGTACAATGCCACTAACCTGGAGGTGTGGATATCCTTGATAAATATGGAAACTCCCCCTCCTTTTGTGGTTCGGTCCGGGTTTTGGGGTCGAAAAGCGTGATATGAGGTATAGCCTGGTAGTGCTGGGGTGCTCTCTGGAGCCTTGAACCAGGTTTCTGTCACTGCACAGATATCGATGTTACCTTTAAAACCCCAAAAATTTTAAGGTTTTTTTCCCCAAAAAATTTTGGGGAGTTGAATTTTTTGGAATTTTTAACCCCCGGGGGGGGGAAAAAAACCCCGGGGAAGGGAACCCTCCCTTAAAATTCAAAAGAGGGGGTTTTGGGGAATCCCTTTTTCCAAATTTTGGGGAATCAGGGTGGGAAAAATTAAGGGAAAAAGGTTTTTTCCTAACAAAAACCCTTTAAGGGGAAAAAACCTTTTTTAAAAAAGGTGTCAAACGAAAGGCTACTGTCAACTTGGGTCCCCAGATCCCTGATGACTTTTCTGTACTCAGTGGATTGCCACCTATATGGTAGCTAGGGGTAACCTTGTTTTTCCCAAAGGGTATGACTATGCATTTTTTGGCGTTTAACTTCAGGCCATGGCTCTGGCACCAGTTATCCGTTTCTGTGAGGCCCTTCTGGAGGATATCTGTGTCAGATGTGTTTTCGACTATGGCGCTTAGTTTGCAGTCATCTGCAAACTTTGTCAGCCATAACCCTCCTGTGTTTGCTTGTACTTGAGAAAAGTAGATGCCGAACAAGAGTGGACCCAGGACTGAGCCTGTGGGACACCACTTGTGACAGGCTTTGAGTCTGACATGGCTCCAGCAACTCTGACCCTGTGGGTTCTGTCACTTAGCCAGTTTGCAACCCATCTTGTGATGTATGGGTTTACATTCAAGCTGATGAGTTTTTCGATGATACCTGAGTGGGGTATTGTGTCGAAGGCCTTTGCCAGGTCGAGGTAGGCTGTATGGACTGCCTTTCCCTCATCAATGGCCTTGGTGACTGTCTCGAAAAAAGTCAACCAGTTTAAGAGGCAGGATCTGCCTTTGACAAAGCTCAAACTGGGTTGGATCCAAAGTCTGCAAGTTCCCTATGTCGTTATGAGTTCCATTATGATCCTCTCCATGGCTTTGCAGATAAGGCTTGTCAAGCTAATGGGGCGGTAATTTCCAGGGTCTGTGGAGGCACCGCCCTTATGAAGTGGGACCACAGTGGCGTGCGCCACTCCTTGATGCACGTATCCTGAGGTGAGGCTAGATTAAACAGCTGTCCTAACTGTGGGTTTAATTCCTCATTGAGTTCATGAAACACAGCCGAGGACACCATCCGGTCTCATGGATGCTGTGTTTTTTGCCTTAGTGAGGGCAGTTCTCACCTGGGCGTTGGAGATGTTTGGGGGGGCTACAATCCTCTGGAATAGATATCTCTCCTTTGGGGGAGGGGAGAAGTTTGCACTGAACCTGTCAGCCAGTATGTTAGCAATGTGTGTAGGTTCAGTAATTTTCACATCATTTGAACTAATTCTGAGCATATCTGGGAGTTTCCTCCTAGGTTTCTAACATAGCTAAAGAAGGCCTTATGATTGTCTTTAGAGTCCTTGGCGATTTTTCTCTCAAAATTTGCCTTGGATGATTTTATGAGAGCTCTTAGTTTTTTACTTATAATGATCAAAGGTGTCTTACCTTTCAAGGATTTTAACTCTATCTTGTGGTAGCTTCCTCCTTTTGTTGTAGAGAGCTTGTTTATGGCTGGGGTCCACCAGACTGGATGCTTGCCTTTGGTACAGAGAGTCTTAGTTTTGTTTGGGATTGCCTGATCCATGCAGTCCTGTAGGTGCTGGTAGAAGGCATTTGTAAGTGATTCAGCGGTTTGAGTAATGTTTACCACTAGCTCAGGGGCCTTAAAGGAGACCACACTAGTTTTTAGAAGTGTGAAATCGGCTTTTGAGAAGTTTTTCACTGTGGTCTTTTTTTGTTTCAGGTGGGGGCGGGATGAGGACCTCCAGCGAGATTAGTTTATGATCTGATCTCACCAGTGAGGGGTATACTTCGGTGTTGAACATTTTGATCCCATGTTCGTGATGATGAGATCAAGTATGTTTTCTCCTCTTGTGGGATGGTGACTAGTTGTTCCATGGCATTTGAGTTTATGAACTCCAGGAATCTTTGGGTTAGAGTGTTCGGGCTTGAGTAGTGTTCCCAGTCTATATTAGGGTAGTTGAAGTCACCTAGTATGATGGTGTTTGGAGATACATTTATCCTCCAATGTTTTCAGGAAGGCCATGTGAGGTTCCTGAGTTTGAGAGGGTGGCCTGTAACATGCTACAAATTGCAGAGCAGTCTTGCCTATGGTTAATTGCACCTGGATGGTCTCCGATGCATCGTGCGTTGCCACCAACCTTGAGGTGTGGGTGTCCTTTATGAATATGGACACCCCCTCCTTCTTGGTGTTGTCCGGATTTTGGGGCGGAATGCATGATATGAGGTGAAACCTGTTAGTGCTGGGGTGCTCTCAGGAGCCTTGAACCAGGTTTCTGTCACAGCACAGACATCGATGTTCTCCATATTGAGAAGGGCCTCGAGTGCGTGCATCTTGAGATTGAGACTTCTGGCATTGAGCAGCATTACCCTTAGTTTTCTTCCTTTTTGGTGTTCTAGGGTGGTAGGTTTAGAATTTGAGCCTTGCCTAAAAAAGGCACTATGGGGTGGCAAGAGCCTTTGCCAATATCCGGAAGCCCAGGGGTGACAGGTGCAAGCCGTCCCTTGAAACAGCGTGGCTTGTCCAGCATGTCATCCCAGGCAGACAGACATTGGATCCCCTTTGAATGACACCAGAATTTAAGCCAATTATTAAAGCTGATCATCTTATCACTGTATTGTGGCATCATTCTAGGTGAAGGTAGGATACTGCTCAAGGTCAGGGTCATACCTGCCTGGGCTACATAATCAGAGAGCTCCTCGATGTCCCTTTCATGTAGACCAAGGAGGTACATCTCAGATCGTTGACACCAGCGTGGACAATGACTGAGTCGTACGTGTACCTGCTGTTGAGAGACCTGAGTGCTTGCGTTATGTGGCGGATTCTAGCGCCCGACAGGCAGCTTACTGTGACCTTCTCCTTACTCAGTCTGGTGGCGGACGTCAGTGTGTCTGACTATGGAATCACCAATGACAAGTGTGTCTGGCATTTTGTTTGGCCTTAAGGGCTGTGACTGTTTGACACTCTGACTGTGTGGTCTATGTGTTGCATGTGTTGGGTCGTGAGGTGGTAGTTGTTTGGGTGTCTGCTTTGGTGGCCTCTGCTGTTTTGGTAAATTTTGATCAGAGCCTCCAGTATGTCTTTGTGTGAGTATGTGTATGATTTGAAGTTGTGATGGTACCATGTGTGACTGGGTATGTATTGTGTGTGGTTACCTTCTCCTCCTGTCTGGTCTTGCCAGTCCTATGTTGAGAGAGCTCAGCCTCCAGTTTGGCCGTATAGTTGCATCTCTCACATGTATTTGTGTTTTGTGGGAGAAGGAGAGGATTGTCTGTGTACATGAGGCAATTGTAACATTGCCTCAATATTCCCAGGTTCACCAGTTGAGCTGGAGAGGACACTAGCAACTGATCCCTCGACATACTAGAAGTAGTAGATAAAGAGACTTTCAAAGGACTCCGGGGGAAGTGGGTTTTTAGGCTGGTGGGGTACTATCTATAATAAGAGTGCTTTATCAAGGTGCAAGTACTGTAGGAGTAAGTGCTAGGCTTTACAGATAGAGAATAGTCTGCTTGGGAATCAAGTAGAGATGAACTTTTCAGTTATAGGATATGCTGGTTAGATCAGCAGTACAGCTCGAGGAAGGTAGTTCTAAGGGAAAATTTGAAGAGTGGAATTTACATGGCCGAATAGTTTAACCTTGTTTACCATACGCTGCTCTTGTGTGCAACAGTGGCAACTCAGCGCTAACAGCGTTTAGCGTGTTTTATAGCAGGGGGCTGAAGGGAGCTAGGAATTGGCCCAAAGCGACCAATGGACTACTAGTTTCTGGCTGAAACTTCACCAAATCGGACAAAAGGGCTGCTCAGTGCTTCCCACTCCCACTGGTAAGCAAAGAAACTTCCCTCCTTCCTAATAAGGCAATGGATCAGTAACAGGAACTAAAAACAAAGCCCAGGGATCAGCAACTCTGAAACTGGACTACTCTAGTTCAGTAAGGTGGGAAAACAAGAGATTTTTTGTTTTATTACAGAGATAAGGAAAAAACAGACAGTAAATGCTATAAATGCTGTAAATCGGCTAGCGCACTTTAGTGTGTAGCCTACAGAAACAATTTGCAACAATTAGTAACAAAGTGCAATAAACAGTGTAAAATGCAGAAATCACTTAAAGTAGCAGTAAAACAGGCGAAATGCAGTCGCTAGCTTAATAACAGTGGGAAAGCCACAAAAAATACTTATATCTGGTAGAAAGTCACTCTTTTAGCTCTCTGCTGCTTCTCATCACATTTTTTGTACTTTCTAGTTATTCAGAAAGATTACACTAAGTGTACATGTAATCTACACTTTGTGGTAACCTTTATGAATCCCTGTCAATATTTAAAGCTGTAAGAATATGAATCCCTGTCAATATTTAAAGCTATAAGAATTTCGGTAGGAAAACTAAAATTAGGGGCAAGAAGATGTGTGTTATGTCTGTGTTATCTGTCACACAGAACAGTGTACACTTAGTGTAGGCTTTACTGAATCTGGCCCAAATTTATCTGATTATTTATTTATTTATTTTATTTGCTGTTGGTTAACCAGGATAGTCCATTGGGCCAAGAGAACCCGTTTTCAATGGAGTCCTGGGGAGAAAAGCTCCATTAAAGATTACATATTATAGAGAGTTATATGCAGATTACATATTAAAGAGATTTACATCCAAATTATTGTACATGACATCACGGGGAACAGTGATTACAATGAGTAAAGTTAAGCATTAATACAATCAAATAATAAAACATATTAAAGTTGAAACCAAATTATATCATAGGCACAAGGATAAGGAAGGGAGTAGATAGGTGCATAAGGCTTTCAGGAGGATAGGAACTATTAAGGAACAGATTACTGTCTAAGGTAGAGAGAGTAAAAGGGGGAGTACAGTAGAGAGTATAGAAATATTATGTGGGGTAGGAGCAGGAGCATTCCCATGTGGATGATAGGTAGGAGTGATTTTTAAAGGTAGGAAGGCTAGTGATGGTACAAATGGAGGGTGGGAGGGAGTTCCATAGGCGTGCTAGTGAAAAGGAGAGGAGGTTTTGTCCTGGGGGGGCGATGGGGTCTATAGACTTCTATTAGGTTTTGATTAGTAGATCTAAGAAGTCTTTGAGTGTGGTGAATTTTAAAGGTAGTGGACAGGGAGGGACAGAGGGATGGTTGAAAAATGAGTTTGTGTGCATATGTTAGTTGAGTGTAGGAGAGGTAGTTGGGAAGTTCAAGCCAATTTAGTTTGTGGAGTGGTACACAGTGATGGGTTGACGATTTATTGCTAGTGGCAAATTTGGCTATTTTGTTATAACAGGTTGAAAGTTTTGTTTTGAGAGATGATTGTAGATTAGTTAAAAGAGGGGCACCATAAAGGAGGGAGGGTAAGAGAAATGTGGTAGAAAGAGTGAGTTTGGTAGTAGGTGAGAGGAATTGTTTGTGACGATACAGCAGGCATAGTTTTTGGTGTTTTTTTTATGTTTTGTAGTAGATGGGACTTGAAAGTAAGGTTATTATCAATTTCGACTCCTAGAAGCTTGGCTTCAGTTACCAGTTCAAGTGGGTTATTATTTTGACTGGTGATGGAGAATGGTTGTTGATCCAGTGTGTTGGTTTTAGAGGGGGTGAATATCATTAGTTTTGATTTAGCTGCATTAAGTGCAAGATGGTTGTCTTTCATCCACTGTTCTGTGGTGGAGAAGGCATCTTGAGTCAGCTTTTGGAGAGTTGGAATGGATGATGTTAGCATAGGGGATAGAGTGATAGTAGTCATTTACAAAGATATTAAAGAGAAGGGGTCCTAATATGAAACCTTGTGGAACACCTGTGGGGCTATTAAGGAAAGAGGAGATGGATTTTTTCCACTTAACAGCTTGATGCCTGTCTGAGAGATAGCTGGTGAACCAATTTAGAGCAGAAGGTGAAAGGTTTAGCTTGGAGAGTTTAGTTAGAAGTAAGTTATGGGAGATAGTGTCAAAAGCTTTGGAGAGATCAAGTAGAATGGTAGATACAGTGAGGCCAGAGTCTCTAGCCTTGTTCACATTTTCGAGGAATGATAGGAGGGCTGTCATAGTGCTGTGATTGGGACGGAAGCCGTGTTGAGTAGAAGTTAGTAGGTTGTTGTCTAGTAAGTAGGGAAGGAGTTGAAGGTGAATACATTTCTCTAGAATTTTTGAAATAGAAGAGAGGATAGCAATGGGGCAGAAGTTGGTAACGCTAGTATTAGTTCCTCCTTTATGGCAGGGAATTATATAAGCCTTTTTCCAGATTTGAGGAACGTGACTTTCTTGGATGGAGCGGTTGATTAGGATACTAATTGGCAGGGCGATAGCATCTGCAGCTATACTGAGGAAGTGTGAGGGGATGTTATCGGGGGCATTGGTGCAAGGTTTTAGCTTTTTCAGGAGTTTTTTGATAGTGGAAGTAGGGATTGGTTCCAGGGAGAATTTAAGTGGTTGGGAGGTAGTAGGATGACAGAGTGAAGAAGGAGGAGGAGTAAGGGGGGGGAGTTGGAGGTGGATGGTTGGAGGAGAAGGAAGAGGTTAGTTTGGAAATGCAGTCAGTGAAAAAAGAGTTAAACTCGGTGGCAAGGTCATTGTCTTGTACGCTTGGGTTGGGGTTTGGGTTTTCAGTTGTACCGGGTTTTAAGAGGGAGGTTATACCTCTCCAGAAGTTTTGTGGGTCATTTTGTATTTACTTTGAAGAGAAGAGTAATAGTTGTGTCGGTCTGCTGTGATAAGCTCTTTTACTGAGTTACGAAGAGTTTTGTAGTCATTAAGAGTAGTGGGAGATTTGTGCTTCAGATAGCATGCCCAGGCTTTATCTCTTAGTCACATGGTTGTTAGTGTATTTTTAGCTAGCCAAGGGGTAGTTTTGTTTTTTATTCTTCTGGTTTTTAAGGAAGCATGTGCATCTAACAGGTTTAAGAAAGTGGAATTAAAGTGAGTGATAGCACTTTCCAGGGGAAGAGTTTTTAGTGGGTACCAGTTAAGGCATTTTAGGGAGTTAGAGAAGGCTTCTGGGTTGAAGTTTTTTTGGTCTCTGAAAGTGATGTAGTTATGAGAAACTTGTAGGGAAGAAGAGAGGTGTGTGGCAAAGATGGGAAGGTGGTCGCTTAGGGAGTCAGGAAGAATTCCACTATCAGGGTAACTGTGGGGGTGAGAGACTAATATCCAATCTATAGTACTGCCAGAAGAGAAGTCTTTAGAGGGCCTAGTAGTGGAGTTGATGAGTTGAGTGAAGTTATACATGTTGATGTTAATGGAGGGGGTATGGGATTGAATGGTGGACCAATTGATGTTAGTGTCTCCCATGATGATGGTTTCGTTAGAAATATTGGAAGAGAACCAGGAGAGGATATTTTCCAGTGTGGGGATATTGTCGCCTGGGGGAATGTAGAGTGAGGCTATTTATATATTTTTGTGTTTATTTAATCGAAGTAGGCCTATTATTAATTCTGCATTGTTGAATTGAGGAATAGCTTTATTGTAAGGAGTAATGGATAGGGAGGATGAGTATAGTAGAGCTACAATACCTCCTTTTCGCTGGGTTCTGTCTGCTCTGATAATGGAGTAGTTGGCAGGAATTATCTCCACATCTTTTATATGGGGTTTTGACCAGGTTTCAGATATGCCTAAGATATCTGGTTTATTATAGTGTAACCAGGCTTGAAGGTTTGGAGCTTTGTTCGCTAAGCTTTGTGCATTCAGGGATGCTAATTGAATGGATTTTGAAGAAGGGGGGGGGTGTTTGGGCCTGGGTTAGGATGTACATCCCCAGCTAAAAGTAGAGATGTTAGAATTTCTATTGTATAGTATGGGTTTTTGTGTTTTTTGTCATAAATAGTAGAGGTTGTAGGAGATATGTTTGGTAGGGTGTGGGTAGTAGTTTCTAGTGAAATAAGTTCGAGGTGAATGCAGAGATTGGGTTTGATAGGGTAAAGTGTAGGAGATATTGCTATGACTGAGTAGGGGTGAAGTAAGTGGAGAGAGGAGGTTGTGTGATAGAGTGGGGAGTGAGATAGCTTGTTAGGCTGGGTAAGGTAGTAGATGAAGGTTAGGTAAAGTAAGAGAAGTATTTGAATGGAAAAGAGTGTACACTTTGGATGCATGTTTGGGTTTTTATGGGATATTTATGGTTAGTAGTAAGAGAGATTAGGGATGTGCTGTGTATAGAGAAAGGGGTTGATGGGATTTGTGGTGGAGGAAAGTTGTGCAGGGGAGGGAAATAAAGGAGGAAGGGGTGGAGTTGTGGGAGAGGAAGTAGGTGTGGTTATGTGGGTATAAGTATGGATGTGGTGGGGGTGGGTGAGATTTGGGGGTAGGGTAGGGGAGCGGAGTGAGCCTGTAGGGCGAATGGAGCAGGGAAGAACAGAAGGAAGAACCAGCAGCAGAAAAAGTATCAGCCACTGCAGCTCTGAAAGCAATATAAGCAGGTAAAGTATGTGAATAAAAAGGTAAGATAACTAACTATCAGAAAAGAAACAGAGGGGCATTATTAATTTAGCTGCACAGTAATATATCCTGTTTACTTCTGTTATATTGCATGAATCTCTAAGGACAGTCCTAATTACTGTGTTCATTTGTTTTATCAAACTTCTAACTTTTGGGGTTTTATTGACTTTATTTAATCTATTTCTTTCATTGTTCTCAATATGTCTATCTCTATTAAATCAAGCAACTCTTCTGATAATTTTCTTCTAAACTGAGGGCACATTCTTTGTTCTCCATTTCCTGCGGACATTCTATAGAAAGTTCCAGAGCATCTTCATGTGCCACATTCTGTTCAGCTTTATACTGTGTCATCTGTTGCTCTTTCACATGGGAACTCACTGGCCTTTCACTCCTCAACAATGACTGTGTTAGAGTTGCCACACTTTCCTGTTCCTTTCCTTGCTGTGCAACTCCAACTGAATGTTTGTACTGGTTTCCTATGGAAGACTCCAAAGTCTATCATCATATGGCAGCTAATCAAATGTTTCCCTCTCCTCTGGTTTCTCCTTAATTTGGGGATTCATTTCTTTATCCTTCTGTGACAGGTTCATAGGTTCGTAGGTAGGTACTAGGCTATCTGCCCGAGGGCATTTATAAGCCTAGCCAGAGTGTGTCAGCTTTCGCCGCCCCATTGATTAGTTAACTGAACCTCTGTCAAGAAGAGCCAGTGAAGTGATCCCAGGGGTGTATTTTCTGTTACTCATCCACTCATCAAGGTTTCTCTTGAAGAGTGCTAGTGAGGTGCTCTGCCTAATGCAGTTAGGAATTTTGTTCCAAAGCATGGGGAGTCTCTGTGATAGGAATCTATCCCTCCAGCATGTTCTATTTATTGTTGTGGTGAGGTTTAGCTCACTAGAGCAAGTGGCTCGCAGTGACTTGGATTTCTTTAGGTAGTAAACATTTTTCAAGAGAAAAACAGGCATACAGCATGATGGCTGGATGTTACTGTTTAGTTACATTTATAATCTAAGTATATGAGAGAAATTAGGAAGGTATGAAGGTTAGCCAGGAGAGAAGGAGGAGCACAGCTTAGGAGGTATGAGTTGAAGAGTGCAGTTACATTTCCTGTGAAGAAACAGGTAAGAATTAAGTTGTGTTTTGAAGGGGTGTGGATTGTCACAGGTCCTCAGAGTAGAAGACAGGGCATTCCATTTTTTGGCTAGGGAAAAGGAGAGTAGAAGCTGACCAGCTGAGCGCTTGGGTTTTTGGACGATTATAAGGTTTTGGCGAGTAGATCTAAGGGGTCTAAGGGGGGTATATGGTTTGAGGATATTAGATAATGCAGGGCAGCTAGTAGGTTGGAATAATAATTTGTGCGCTGTGATGATTTGGAGGAAGTCAAGTTGATTTGGGAGTTCAAGCCAATTTAAAGATTGTAGGGAGGTGCAGTGATGGGAGGAGAATTTTGCCTTGGCGAATCTGGAGATTTTGCTGTAGCACACTTCCAGTTTGAAGGTAAGTGTGAAAGATAGATTGGTAAGCAGAGAAGTGCCATACAAAAGAGTGGGGAGGAGGAGACAGGTAGTGGCCAAAGTTTGTCTGGTGTAGGGAGTGAGGAAGTGGTTGTTTCTGTAGAGCAGGCCAAGTTTTTTGTGGGTTTTCTTGATGTTAAGTAGGATGTGAGTATTGAATTTTAAGTGTTCATCGATGGTGACCCCCAGGAGTTTGGCACAGGGAACAACTTCAATAATGGAATTGTTAAGGCTGGTAATTTGAAGTGAGTTTTTATCAATGAGAGTGGATTTTGAGGGAGTGAATAGAAGAATCTTAGTTTTGTTAGCGCTTAGTGAGAGGTGGTTTTTGTGCATCCAGTTTTCAGTAGTTGAGAAGGCAGTTTGAGTTAGAGATTAAAGATCAGATAGGTTAGAGGTGCAGCAGATCAAAGTGGAATTGCCTGCGTATTGGACATGTTTGGTATTGGGTATGGCTTTGTAGAAATTGTTAATAAAGATGTTAAAGAGCAAAGGGCCTAGTATGGAACCTTGGGGTACTCCTATAGGGGTGGGAAGGAAAATGGAGGAGGTCTGGCCCCATGTGACAGCTTGGCACCTGTCAGAAAGATAGCTGGAGAACCAGGAAAGAGTTTTTTGGGAGATGTAGAGATTCGATAGATGATTTAATAGATGAGTGTGGGAGATGGTATCGAAAGCTTTAGATAAGTCTAGTAGAACAGCTGAAACTATGTTACCAGAGTCTCGAGCTAGATTGACAGAATGTAAGAAGGATAGAAGGGCTGTGTTGGCACTGTGTCCAGGATGGAAGCCATGTTGAGTAGGAGAGAGTAGCTGGTGTTCAGTAAGGAATGGCATGAGCTGCAGGTGTATGCATTTTTCAAGAAGTTTAGAGATTGGTGAGAGGATGGCTATAGGTCGGAAATTGGAAACATTACAGTTTTTACCACCCTTGTGGAAAGGTAGAATAAATGCAGAACGCCATAGTATTGGTACATAGGACAAAAGTAGTGATCTATTTATCAGGATGCTGATAGGGAGAGCAATACTGTCAGAGGCAATTTTTAAGAAGGAGGAAGGAATGTTGCCGGTGGCATTGGTGCAAGGTTTAAGTTTGGAGAGGAGCTTTGTTATAAGGTAGGTGGATACAGGTTTAAGTTCAAAAGTAGGGGATGTAGGAGAGGAGGAGGAGGAAGCTTGAGCAGGGGGTGGAGGGTTATTGTTGGTGAAGGTCTTGATTAGATCCGCAATAGAAGAGGTGAAGAAGGTGTTAAATAGTTCTGCGATTTCTTGTTCAGATTTACTAGTATCAGGACATGGGTTGTTTTTTGTACCAGGCTTGAGGAGGGAATTAATAGAGCTCCAGAATTTTTGGGGTTTTTTGCATGATTTGTTTGGAGTTTGATGTAGTAGGATTTCTTATCTTTAATGACTTGTTTATTAGCTTGGTTTTGCAGCTGTTTGTATTTAAGTAACAAAACATGCTGTTTATGTTGGAGATAGCTTTTCCAGATTTTGTCTCTTTGTAGCATAATTTTTTTGCTTTCTTTGGTAAGCCATGGGGCGGTTTTAGCTTTAACTCTTTTTGTTCTTATAGAAGCTAGGGAGTTTAGGACAGTTAAAAATGTAGAGTTGAAATAGTCAACGGCATTGTCTAAAGGTAGGGTTTTTAGTGGGATCCAGTTAGTGAACTTAAGGGAGTCAGAAAAGGTATAAGGGTTAAAGTTAGCAAGGTTGCGAATATTGAAGAGTTGGTGGGAATGTGAGAAAGAGGGTGTAGCTCTATGGGTGAAGGCAGGGAGGTGGTCTCTTAATGTGTCAGTAGTGACACCAGGTTTTGTTATTTTGTTAGGGTGAGATACCAGGATCCAGTCTAGGATGGAGCCTGGAGTGTTGGTTTTGTTGGTCCTAGTAATGGAGTTAGTGAGTTGAGTGAAATTGAAGAGATTGATTGAAATGATAGGATTAGGGTCAATGATTTTTTGCCAGTCAATATTTACATCTCCCATAATATAGGTTTCAAGTTTAATATTAGAGGAGGTCCAGGAGAGGATATCTTCCAGGGTATTGGTGTTGTTACCAGGAGGAATATAGCGGGAGATGATGCAGATATTTTTATGGTCGTTTAATTTTAGAAGGCCAGTTACAAGTTCAGCATTATTAAAGGTAGGAATAGGGTTAGGGTAGGGTTCAGCATTATTAAAGGAAGGGGTAGGGTTAGGGTAGGGTTCAGCATTATTAAAGGAAGGGATAAGGTTAGGGTAGGGTTCAGCATTATTAAAGGAAGGGGTAGGGTTAGGGTTAGGGTAGGGTTCAGCATTATTAAAGGTAGGAATAGGGTTAGGGTAGGGTTCAGCATTATTAAAGGAAGGGATAGGGTTAGGGTAGGGTTCAGCATTATTAAAGGAAGGGATAGGGTTAGGGTAGGGTTCAGCATTATTAAAGGAAGGGGTAGGGTTAGGGTAGGGTTCAGCATTATTAAAGGAAGGGGTAGGGTTAGGGTAGGGTTCAGCATTATTAAAGGAAGGGGTAGGGTTAGGGTAGGGTTCAGCATTATTAAAGGAAGGGATAGGGTTAGGGTAGGGTTCAGCATTATTAAAGGTAGGAATAGGGTTAGGGTAGGGTTCAGCATTATTAAAGGAAGGGATAGGGTTAGTGTAGGGTTCAGCATTATTAAAGGTAGGAATAGGGTTAGGGTAGGGTTCAGCATTATTAAAGGAAGGGATAAGGTTAGGGTAGGGTTCAGCATTATTAAAGGAAGGGATAAGGTTAGGGTAGGGTTCAGCATTATTAAAGGAAGGGGTAGGGTTAGGGTAGGGTTCAGCATTATTAAAGGAAGGGATAGGGTTAGGGTAGGGTTCAGCATTATTAAAGGAAGGGATAGGGTTAGGGTAGGGTTCAGCATTATTAAAGGAAGGGGTAGGGTTAGGGTAGGGTTCAGCATTATTAAAGGTAGGAATAGGGTTAGGGTAGGGTTCAGCATTATTAAAGGAAGGGGTAGGGTTAGGGTAGGGTTCAGCATTAATAAAGGAAGGGGTAGGGTTAGGGTAGGGTTCAGCATTATTAAAGGAAGGGGTAGGGTTAGGGTAGGGTTCAGCATTATTAAAGGAAGGGGTAGGGTTAGGGTAGGGTTCAGCATTAATAAAGGAAGGGGTAGGGTTAGGGTAGGGTTCAGCATTATTAAAGGAAGGGGTAGGGTTAGGGTAGGGTTCAGCATTATTAAAGGAAGGGGTAGGGTTAGGGTAGGGTTCAGCATTATTAAAGGAAGGGGTAGGGTCAGGGTAGGGAGTGATGGACAAATGAGTGGGGTAGATTATAGCTACACCACCACCTCTTTTACTTAGGCGGTCGGATCGGAGAGATTGATAGCCGGGGGGAAGGAATTCAGAATCGGTTATGTGTGGCTTTAGCCAGGTTTCAGAGATGGCTACAATGTCAGGCATATTATGATTGAGCCAGGCATGAAAGAGGCTAAGCTTATTTGCTAAGCTTTGGGCATTGATGGTGAGGAATTTAAGGTATTTACTGGTGGATTTGTTGTTGGAGTTAGGATTGTTTGTTAGAGAAATGTCTGGTCCTGGGTTGGGATGAATGTTGCCTGCTAAGCAGAGGTAAGAGAGAAGCGGAATAAGTTTGTGAGGATTGTGTTTGGTTAGGAATGGATGGTAGGGGGTGGGTTTGGATTTGTAGAACTTAGTAGGGATTCGGAAGAGTTTTACTTTTAAGAGAAGGATGGGGTCAGAGGGAGATAAATTGCACAGATATTGTGGAAGTGATTTGTGAGGTGGGGTGTGGAGGAGGAGGTATACCCTGGTATAAGAGGAGGTGTGATACAAAGGACTTAGAATGAGGATTAGGATAGATGTAGGGGTAAGTATTATAGTAGGAAAAGTGAGCATGGTAGATGAAGTCAGATTAGAAATGAAAAGATATTTAGGTCAGAGAGAGTTAGATAGGTCCCTTGTGTGTATGCAACTATCCAAGTAATATAACCCTCTGTCTATAGAAAAATGGATGATGCAGAGAAGCCCAAACCAACTAACACACAGCTCCCAAATGACAATTATTAAATGAGGGAAAAGCAACGTGAAGGATTATTGATTTACCAAAGATGCGTGTTCCCAACAACAACACATATCCTATCATATAAAATCCAGGACGCATACATATAGCTTTGATAAAAAGCAAAAACAGAGTTGCAATGTCCTATATAGCAATTCAAAAAGTCGTAGTTGCTACTGTAGGTTAAGTTGTAATCAGTGTTATATCAAGAATCACAACTTGCATGTATGAGGAAGTTCACCACATTCCCCTAGAAAGCCTGCCTGTAAACCATGTAGGGGATAGTGTTCTTAGTCCCATAGTCCCATAAGTTGTAATGTGCACTGTCCATTCCCTTTTAAAAACTCAAAACAAAGCACTGGGTTCAAAAGCCTAATGTATGCCACATATATATCCCAACATAAATGGTATCTAGCTTAATCTAGTTTTAATACAATTTTCAAATATATACATTCATCTTATTCTGTCTAATAATGTAAGTCAGAATGTAACTGCAAGTTAGAACCACAAACAGTAGATGCGAGTCATGTATACACAGAACACAAAAGTGGCACAGTTTTAAAACACACTAAATGACAGAATACTGCTATATGTATGCAGAGGCCACTGGTGTCATAATATCTGAGGAAAGGTTAAACACCTAACACATTTCTCATGGTGATATTTCCAAAATCAGATTTAGCATTTGGCGAATATTATTCCCAAATTACTTATTTAAATATTCACCCATTTTGTGTAATGATATAAATCGGAATGAAACTTCAGGTTAGATCAACAACCAGTAAGTGTGAACACGCAGAAAACAAAGCGACCCAGTTTTAAATCCCGCTAGATAGCAGAATACTGCTTTAAATGTACAGGGTCCCTTAATGTCATTTTATCTACGATGGAATTAGTTGCATAACACAAAAATATTGATGAAGAACCTCCAAAACACAAAAAGCATGTGGGCGGCAGTTTTCAATCCTGCTAGTTAACAAAATATCGCCATATAAGTGCAGAGGCCCCTATTAACATGTTATATATAAGAAGGTTTAGTACATAAGACTTTCCACATAGGAATATATCAATAACAAATACATCATTAAGGGAATTGTATTCCCATTCAATATAAGTCCCTTGTATTCATGGAGTCCGAATATTCTTCATTCAACCTCTAGCCAATCAGTATGCAGTTTTGCTGACCAAAACTAATTGAAATAAAGAAACAAAAAAAGCCCCAAGATAGTCGTCGTTATTGTATTGTATCACCTAATCCAGTTTTCACCACATAGACAGTTCCATTCTTGAAAAAAATCCCAATCACTATGCTTTGGTGCAATCAGTACAAATTTTTGCATACAAAGCTGACTGAAGTAGAGCAGTTCCCACTGTTGTCACCGGATGTAATTTTAGTCACAAAAAACTGTTACCGTTTTTAGGAATAAGCCAATGTCGTACCCAGACTCAAATCACTCTCTTCCCACTGTAAAGGCTTAATAATCCAGTCCAAGGAAATCTACCAAGCCCTTTTACATGAGATGTCAACCAAATACAATTTTGATGGGGGACCGTTAGGTTTCATATATACACAGTATCTTAATACAATAATCCAAAAGTGTGCCACAAGCTGCCTGTCTAGTTTCCACCTGTTATTTATTACTGTGGTTAAAGTCAAATAATAGCTGCCATTAAGTGCAGCCAAAGTACTTACAGGCATATTGTAGAGCCATGACGAGTAGACAGAGACAAATCCACTGTGCTGAAAAGGTACAGTCCACCCCAATTGCAAAGATATTATAGTCCCGATAAAAATAGCAGAATACAAGGCCGGTCACCAATTTACTCGTATCCAGCATGTGTAGCAATGATGTAACTCACTCCAATTCCATGAATCACCGAAGAAAAGGATATAATTTCCACAAATAAACCTCTATATCACTTCAGGCAGGAAAAATATATTAAGAAGCTGCGTTAGGGCATGATACTGAAAAGGTAAACATTTCTTATGTGGCAGATCCCGACAAGCTCCATGAGTTTTTCTTATGGAAGTATTTTTCTTTCCTCTAATTTCTTTCTCAATATTTTTTTATATCTAATATCTGGAAATTCTGAGCTTCTTGCATAATAGTAACAATACATAATGTCTTTCTTATCCTCAATAGTGCACTCTATCAACTTTATGGCTCTTTTTTGACCTATCAGTTTTTATGATTTTTGTGGATTACTAGTTCCTTCTGCAACAAGGGGGGGGGGTCATCCTCCCACTGGGCGTGGCCTAGCCCCATTATAGGAATGTTTCTGTTTCTTGAGGATTTTACACCGTCATTTTTTCCAGTCCTGGCACCAGTGTGCCTACCAGGACTGGGCACTTTTTTATCCTGGATCTTGTGCGGCCTGCTATCTTTTTTATTTTTTAACCTACTTCTGTCCATGATATATGCTACATAAAATACAGTCTATATATCAATGTCGTGTTGGTGAGATTTTGTGAAAAACAGGGTCCACCTCATGAAGGTACTCACCAAGACTTGGGGATGAATTGAATTCCACCAATACTACTTTTGTTGCTTGCTGACTTATCTTCTCTCCCTTCGGACCCCAGTGGGAGTAAGGTGATGGTTAGGGAATGTTTATAGGGGAGTGCTACACCACCTGCACGCTTCTTTTGTCTGTCATACCTGAGTATATTGTATCCTGGGGGCTGAGGGGGGAGGTGATCTCATTATCTTTTTATTTCTTTCTTAACCAGGTTTCAATAGCTGTCACTATATCAGGAGTACATGTGGCAAGGTAGGCATGTATGCCATGGATTTTATTCATATTTTGTAAGGTGAGTTTGGGTTATTTTTTGTTGAGATGTATTAGGTGACTGGTTTATTTGAAGGATGGAAGTGATGGTTTTTATGAACAGTGGAGTGGGACCTGGGTTAGGGTGAATATCTCCACTAATTTTTTGAATTGATATTTTACACAGGGAAGAGCATGGCCAATTATATTCTGGTCCTGGTTTGGTATTTCGTTGTAAATTTGGATTCTTAGTTTTGAGATATTTATAGATAAATAAACCAGATATGGGTTAATTGTAGAGATAGGGTTTTATGGAGAATGGCAGTCTGGGTAGATGTTGATATTCTTTGTGAGGACTGGTTGAATTCCTAAGTATTTGAAGGAGGTGGGTTTGATAATAAGTAATGAAGGCTAGTAGAGTATGGAGGAATAGTAAAATAATCTAAGTTAGGAGCATCTTATTTATCTTGGGTTTCATCTTTGTTGCATATCAGGATTAGACAATGTTAGGAGGGTACTGGTTTGGTTGTAGAGATGTAATTTGATAGTTATAGGGGGCAAGGATTAAGGCAGTTTAAGAGAGAGAGTCTTGGGTGGTAACCTAGAGTGGGTGTTACTATTGGGAGTAATTGATTGTTTTTCTTTTATCCGGAAGTGATGGTATTGGTTTGAGGAATATGTGGGTGGTGTTATGGAAGTGTAAATGCAGAGTAGGAGGGGGCAAAGAGACAGAGGAAAAAAAAGCAATCAGTGATTGAACTTAAACAGCCACAAATCTGCTGTGAGAGATAAGTAAAAGGAACAATGCAGTTTAAAAGGCCTATGTGCTAGTAGATTAAAGCCTTCATTTTGTTTCTCTAGGGCACAGTTATTCCAATATCGCCTTGACCTGACTAGTGGTAATAACAGTAAAATATTGCACTTGACTCTTTGAACAACTGTGTAACATAAGGAAATCACCAGCCCAACTGTCACAGATCAGCAAAACAATGAGAAAAGTAAGTAAGAATGCAGCTCTGGAAAAAGGGTTCATATTACATTATCAAAAGATAACGTAATCGAACACTCAAAACATCGAAATGACCGCATATTGAAGCTTTTATTGTGAGGGGTTGCGCCCCCCACACCCCCTGCTAAATATATATTCCAACTCCAAGATTGCAGTACAGTGAGGAAAGGGCAAATATCCCAATCTTCACTGTACTGTGATCCCACAATGCGATCTTCGAAATGCGGCCGTTTCAAAGTTCTGAGCGATCGATTATGTTATCTTTCGATAATGTAATAGGAACCCCTGGAAAAATACTGTCTAGGAACTGAAAGTGGGTACATAAGAAGAGAAATAAACTTAAGGAACAGAGACAGTGGACTGTTAAAAAACAATGAATTGAGCACAGTTAAAAGAGAAAGTACCAATGGGACTGCTGTGGTCTTAGAAAATGAAGCTATTATAGTGGACAAAGTCCTTTGTTTTAGGCTGCCATAATATTTATAATTTACATAAAAATATAGCCCACAAACTGGTGTTCAACTGCTGACTTTACTTCACTGTTGCAGGGACAGTTTTATAGTAAAATAAAGACACACTAAACAGGCAGCTGAGTGCACTGAATCAATATTGACTGTGCATAAATACTAGCTCAGAGCTGAAAGTGATTTAATAACTCTGTTGGGCAAGGGGAAATAAGAAAGGAAGAGGGGGTAGACCAAGGGTGACTTCTTGAAGGCATGCAGTTCCACAAAAGAAAGACAGGAAGATATAAACAGCAGGAGTAACATGTCTAGAATATGTTATGAAAAATATAAGAGAAAGAAATAATTTGAGTGGTAGGAATCAATGTCAGCGTCTATCAGGAAAGAGAATGTAAAAGCTAACCAGCAGGATAGCAGTAGAGGAGGGTGTACAGACTACAAGGCTATTGCTTACAAGCTAGGACACTGAAGCACTTGTCTTCAGACTAGTCACTATGCAGGTTAAAATGCACGCAGAAGACTGGATGCCCCAACACTTACTTAAAGCACAAGGGTACAGGTGGTACACAGTTTGTCCTAAATAAATGGTGGGTGGATTGGGTGGACTCAGACTGCCTATTGGATGAGCCTGCACTGTTTTATGCTTTAGGAATGTTTTCAATGAACCATGTAACTCCCTTGCACTCTGCTAGAGAGATGGGGGAAGGAAAGTACATAGCTTTCACTATTGTAGGGGGCTTCACCTCTCCACATACCCTTACTTGAATATATTAACTTCAAGATCCTCTAGATGATAAGAAAGGGTAATTCCTAGTTACCCTAAAACTCTCTTCCACTTCCCTGCTACTTAAAACCATCCATCCACAACCCCTTTTTCCCAGTTTTTACATATGGGATTGGGGTGTCACTTCAACAGTGACAATGATCTAGAGCCAAAGTTTACACCATAGGGTGGCTAGCCCTGCCATGGCAATTCTTCCACACCACAAACTCGCACACTCACACACTCACACTTACAGCCAATTTAGAGTGTCCAGTCCACCTACTGCATGCCTTTGGAATGTGACAGAAAACTGGAGCACCCGAAGGAAACCCACACGAACACAGGAAGGACATGCAGACTCCCCACAGAAAGCACCCCAGCCATGGATCGAACCAGGGAACCTCTTGCTGTGAGATGAGCTTAAAAAAAAACAGAATTGTAGAAATATTTTCAGAAATCCTAGCACAGTTAATACACAACAGAGAGCACAACACTGAAATTCCAATGTGAAATAAACTGAATGGATGTTTCCATCTAGAACATTAAAAAAATAAAGCTTTTGTTTAAACTGTCATTCAGTTTAATCTACACTACAAAAAAAGAATCCTTTAATAAAATTGTAACTGATTATATGTTGTGCTCTGGCCTTATATTTCTTAGAACATGCAGTGGAGTCTTGATAGGGAGCATGGATTCTCAAAAACTTACCTCATGTTACGAAATAACCTTTCAGCAATAGAAATTTGGTTTTGACCAGTATTCTGCAAGTATTTATCTTATTCATCCCTTTTATCCAATGTAGGGACAATGAATGACTTTCCTTATACTTAACGTACTACAGTCTTTGACATCCAGTGGAGGATTAAGTGTACCATGGGACCTTTGTGACATTCAAGCCAAGTGTCCCTCCCCCATACTAACATACTTTTTTTTGAATCATGCAGAAATGTACTTGCTGTTTTGGATTCATGTTTCTGATTGTTTTAAACCATAAAAAAAAAACTGCTGTCATTATAATTCAGCAATGTCCATACCCATCAATTACAGCCACTTGACTGGTTGTACACCACAAATATAGTGTACAGAATGCTGCAATTACACTCCAAAAATCAGAAAAAGACAAGCTTGTTAAGCACCCTTCTGACATCAGACCAGGTATCATGCTACATATTAACAGCAGAAAATGCCAGCTGACAAAGAACAGCATCAGCAGTTAAAACACCTTTGAAAGCTGATCTATACTTCACTCTGCCACACAAACAAAATGTGTAGTACAATGATGCGTCTAGCAGCTTTTAAACCATTCATTCTTCAGTGGGACATTTTGTTCCAGCCTGCTATCTGTTTGGCAGCCAATAAAACACTTTCCATATGCACTACAAATAATGATGAATAGAACCCTTATGTGCTTTTGACATTAATGCCAAGATTCACTTCTCAGGTTTTGCTCTTGAGGTAAATTTCTTGGCATCCATACATCAAACACAAACATTGGTTCTAATCAGAGACTCTGTCATAATCTGCTGTGTTCAACTGTGATAAAAATGGCCACAGTAAAATATTCCAACTTGTTTTACACAAATGTACAGTAATCTTGCAAAGACAGACCAAGGATTATTTAACTTAGTCATGACAGCAAGTTAAGCCATCAAGTATAACTCCATTGTTGACTGTGTACACTCCAGACATTTGAGTTTGGTAAAAATAATTATGAATGCAATAAGTAATGTATTTCAAGTTTATTTCCATGCAATCACAAAATAGCCCAAGTATTCCAATTGATTTTATATAGCTGCACATTGGTCCTGCAAAGACAGACTGTTGAAACTGAGCAAACAATTGAGTAAGCTAATCTTATCCACAGAAAGACCCCATCCCCACCCAGCAGATATAGCCATGCTCCTGTGTGTACACCTCATCTGATCATGATAAAAAATGACATTGAGCAGAGCCCCAAAATAATGAGGGACAGAGCCCTAAATCAAGGACAGAATTTAAACATTGTTCTCACCTTTTTAAAAAAGTTGCTAGAATAAGTTTTTTTCATAAGCATGCATTTTTTGAAGGATGTGAAGTTTGGTGATCATATTTAGTGACTGCAAATATCAGTCACTTGCCAGGAAAAAATACATATTTTAAGAGGAACAAACAAAAATATGAGGCAAAATCAGGAGCTCTCTTCAAAGTCAAGCACAGTTGAAAGCTGAATAGTTTCACCTTTATTTCATGCAAATAGCAACAAGCATTCCAGATTATTTCATAGAAATGCACACTATTCCTGTAAAGCCAGGCAGTTAACTGAGCAAACAGCAAGAAGGCAAATTATTTTCATCCACAAACAGCCACCACCAAGGAGTTATAGCCCCCTAGCTGTATACACTAAATGTGAATAAGGTAAAAAAAATACCCTTCAACCACTTGGTGCAAGAATTACGCACACAGCCAAAAAATAAGGGGTAAAGATCCAGAATCAGAGACAGATTTTAAATAGTGCAGCATAGCCCTGCAAAGTCAACTTACTAACTAAGGAAACAACAACAGGATGTTATTTTCATCTGCAAACAGCCCCCAGCTCCCCCTCCATCCTCAATAATTATAGCCTCTTTACTAATTGTACTTCAAATGACTGTGATAACTGAAAAAAAAAAAGAACCACGGACAAAGATACAAAGTAATGAAGGTCAAAGGCACCCACACAATTGTGACGGCAATTCTCAGTGATATGCCATAAAATAATATTACAAGGAATCAGACAAAAATATAAAGAAAAAAAAATAAGGGGATGTCCTGCAATATCGAGGACAGTTTACTTGCCTCCATCCCAACTGGTCTAACTTTCCAGTTTTCCACCACTGTCACTATTACTCAAAGCTCCCCAGCAATGCACATTGCTCTCACTTTCCCCCAGTTTCTCAGGGATGCACATATGTACTGAAGTTGCCCAATCAACTGTTTCAACCACCTGAGTATAAACAAATCCTCACAATGACATCCAAACACTTAAAAAAGCTTGTAAAATTTGTGACTGTTACATTCATCACATAAGCTAGCTAAAATGTGGTAGCCATGCTAAACATTAACAAATTTATTTTAAATAGCCACAAGCCTTGTTGAGATGGTCTCCACTGATTTTATTATCTTTCAGGCAGCTGACTAAATTTCCTCAAATATAATCCAATATTGTTGACATCTAATCTTAATGTATTGTATTTCAATAGGAGAAACTGCTTTCTGACAAACATATTTTATCAGAATCTTAAAACTGTGTATTTTTACCCAAAATAGTTATATTTTATAACAATATGTGAAGATTTAATGATTGCTGTTTGCATATACTTGTCTAATTCTCTATGGTATATTTGTATTGCACTTTGATGCTTATGGCTTTGTTCATGGCTGAAAATGGTCAAAGAACCAACACACTTATCTGGTTAACAAACTGTAATTAAATAAAATGGTATGTTTTTCTTTTCCTCCAACATACTTCTTCTTTTCATTCATTGTAGCCATCGCTGTGGTACAGTGGTTAGCATTACATATCTCACAGTCACACAGTGTTGTTATTCTAATATAATTCCAAGCTGCACGTCCTTCTGCAAGGAGTCTGCATGTCCTCCTTGTCTTGCTGCAATCACATGAATTTTTGAGTTGCTTCGGTTTCCTCACAAATGTCAAAGACATGTTGTAGGTGAATTGACAACTCTCTAATTTCTTTCTAGGTCTGTCGAGGACATTTCACTGAATGTATGAATGTGTGTGTGTGTGTGTGTGTGTGTGTGTGTGTGTGTGTGTGTGTGTGTGTGTGTGTGTGTGTGTGTGTGTGTGTGTGTGTATACATCACTGGTAAAGGGATCTCTTATAGTGAGAAGGAAAGATGGTCAAATACTTGGAGTAACAGATGGGGGCAATATTAATCAGAGTGGAAATAAATGGGGTGCAACTAAATTGTGATCTCTGCTTTTACATACCATCCAAAGGTCACCAGATTTTTAGCTTCCATTATGACTCCTCAACTTACAAGCCCATGAGAAACCAAATGAGTGAGGACAACTGCTTGAAAAATCAACCCCTTGAAAAACTTAAATGTAGGCATTTTGTAAGGGGACAAACCTGCTGCATCCTGTATGTTGGAGGCTACCCATCAAACTTATTTTACCGGCTCCATGTTTGCACAATCATGAAGAAGGGAGAAATCTCCCAAAATTAAGGAATGACTGCTGGCACTCCCTTATAAAGTGCACTGGCACTGATTTCCTGGGGATCGCTGGCTGTACCACTCAGCCTGCACCCACAATAATGAACCATAATAACATAGAAAACCAGCTACCTCTTCAGCTACCACTTCTGTTTCAGCGTTAAGAAAGAACAAAACTCTTCCCACCTCCACTACTCTCTTTCTTTTCTCTCTAATCCTCATACCCTCTCTCTTTGTCTGGTCTCAACCATTAACAGATTTCTTAACCTAAAGCCTGCCATCCTTGTTCTAGACAACTTACCTACCGAATATGTAAAACTTGCTATTGAAGTTAGACTCTACACACTGAATATCCTAAAAACACACTCCTTTACAGAATCATATTTACCACTCCTCTGGATAAATGTTTCAACTTACGCCTACATAATGCGGAACTCCACTGAATTCACTAACTACAGACCTAGTGCTATTATATCTCCATAATCAGAACTACTTGAAAAATGTATATAGTCTCAGCTTGTCTTCCACATCACCAAAATAGCCTCCTTTCTTCCTACCCTCACCACAGCACTTCCACTGCCTTCATAAGTTTCATTAATACCGCTAGCATTCTTAGATTCAAAGGTAAACCAGTTTAAGCTCTTTTTCTCCACTTCTCCAAAGCCTTCAAACACTGTCTCTCACCACATTCTTCCATAAAACCTTTCCAGTGTAGGAGATGATAACTCCTCCTTGGCCGGGTTCCATAGCTCTCTCTCTAGCAGATCTCAAACTGTTAAATGGCAACATGAATTCTCATTTTTTCTTCTAGTAAACAGTAGCACTCCTCATGGCTCTATCCTAGGCCCCACGTACTTTAATACCTTCATCAATAAGCTCTCAACAGCCACCAGAACAGCCACAGTAGTTGAATACATAAGCAATTATACTGTGCCCAAAACTCTGGCAACTTGTAGAAACTCACCCAGGAATCTGTCACCTAATCAGAGACATGGCTAACTGACTCTCAACTCTTTCTTAATCCTAATAAAACTAAACTCATCCTCTTTGTCCTTAAGCACTTCACAGCCCAGAAAACATCTTTCCATATAGGTTCTTCAAAAATATTTGTTTCATACACAAAATTATTAGACAATTACATAGATGAAAATATAAAAATTGAGTACCACTTACAACACTTGGTGGGGAAAAATACCAAAAGCTAAGCTCTCTACAAGATCAAACAATACCTGATGGACTCTGCCAGAAAATATTTGTCCTGTACCCTTCTTCTCCCCACTTTCCTCTACTCAGCCTCAATATTCTCCAACTTGCAAGCTACACAGCTATCAAAGCTAGAACAATGTTACAACAAATTAGCTAAATTTGCAGCGAATCATTGACTTTGCAGTCACTGATGTCCAGCTTTTAAAGAACTGGTTAGAATTACCCCACTGCCTAACTTACTCCCAGCTTCTCATCATATAGTAGCTCATTTATAAATGCCTGAAAATGCCCTTGTCTCTACCCTCAACCAGCAATACTTGACCTCCCCTAGGTCCTTACACTCAACAATTAAACTCTTAAGTACTCATCTCAGAATCCAAAGATGCAGCTGGTGACTCGCTATATTCCAACTACTCAGCCAAAGTCTGGAATTCCATTCCTTTCTCAGTAAAACAGGGACACTACCACAAGCCCTTCAAGTCTTAACTAAAGTTACTCTTATCCAAAGCACGGCTCTGCCTATGTTCCACTCACATATAGCCATTATTCTATAACTTCTAATTATCCCCACTTACTCAGCATCTTTTTTTTTTTTTTTTTTGCTGACCTGCCTCACAAATCATCTGCTACAATACTATATCATTTTACTGTCTGCTTAATTATCTATCCATTTTCACCAAACTATTTATCAATATTCTATTCACACTATTATCTTATGTGATTGCCCTATTTCATATGTTATATGTTTTGTTATCATGTGTCTCCTAGAACTTTCCTCCCCAGATCTCCACTGAAAAAGGGTCTTGTGCTCAGTCAACAAATGTAGTAAATAGATAGGCAGATAGATAGATAGATATATAGATAGACAGACAGACAGATAGGTAATTGCAAGCAGAGAGCTCAACTGTGACAAGCTGAGTTTGGCCAGTAAGGTCCTCAAGAAGTTGTCACTTGAGGAATAGTAGAGCAGCTGACTTTTTATTCCAAGACATAGGGTTCTATTCATCTCCCATGAAAAAGTGAACCCACTATGTAGAAAGTGCTATTGATTCTACTACCAAAACATGAGGGTAGATTTACAAACCTACCCATCAGAACTACCCTGCCATCAACCAAGTTCATTGACTTTCCAGGAGAATCTAATAAAATTCTAGAATGCAGCCTATCAGTATTACTAAAACAACAGAGTTTGTGTAAATTTCAATTTTAGACAGAACTTTTGTGGGTATGGGTACTTCATTTTGAAGCCAGGCTAACTGAAGGACATTTGGTTAAAGCTCATGTTCCCAAAATCACATGCTAGCGAAGCCCCAAGTGACAGAGTGGTACTAATGTGCCAGGCAAAGAACAGGTACACATGGGAGCTCATTTAAAATCTAGAACATTCCTGAAATAACGTGTACTAAAGCACCAGTGAGAGAGTGGCATTAATGTCCAAGACAAAGAATGGGTACACATAGCAGCTCATTTAAAATCTAGAACACTCATCTTAGGCTGTCTTACTCCCCTACAAAAATATCCTTCAAAAAATGGATGACATTATTAACATTAGTTTGATTGGCTGGAACTTCAGTAAAGTGTAATTTCAGCTAAACAGTCTCACTTACGTTTTTTCTGATTTAATAGTGATATACTTTAAGAGGGCTAGAGAGCCTCTCTGTTTATCATTCATGGAATGTCTGTTACATAAAAGAGGAATCTTTCGGACAGATCTCTACTGGATAGATCTCTATCTTGCAAGCAAGCCTTCTTAATGTTTTAGTATAAGTTTAAAACGGTTGAGAGTGTGTTTAGCCTATTATTTGTTTTGTGGATGTGCAGGACGTCACATTTATTTATTCATTTATTTGACATTTGTTGATTGGTTAGTCCATCTGAGCTTGCACCCTTTTTTCAGTGGAGGCCCTGGGGAGAAAAGCTCCACAATATAATTTACAGTACAGATTATGGAAGTGAAAAATTAACAGGAGTAAAGTAAAATAAAGTAAATACAATAAAAAGTATATACAAAAAAAGGTTAACCACATAGAACTGGATCTCTCTAGGCTCTGTAGGCTAGAGAGAGGTCTCCTGTCAAGACTCTGTAGGAAACAGAAAATATATGATGTATTTTATAGTGGCACAGGGAAGACACACACTTGATTAGCTTAGTCTCTAAAACTTGATTATATACTTAGACAGGTATATGCCAAAGGGGCATTATTCTCTATTATGGGCCTGATGAGGGACCAAAGGGGACATTATACTCTATTATGGGCCTGATGAGGGACCAAAGGGGCATTATACTCTATTATGGGCCTGATGAGGGACCAAAGGGGCATTATACTCTATTATAGGCCTGATGAGGGACCAAAAGGGACATTATACTCTATTATGGACCTGATGAGGGACCAAAGGGCATTATACTCTATTATGGGCCTGATGAGGGACCAAAGGGGCATTATACTCTATTATTGGTCTGATGAGGGAGAAAAGGGACATTATACTCTATTATGGGCCTGATGAGGGACCAAAAGGGACATTATACTCTATTATGGGCTTGATGAGGGACCAAAGGGACATTATACTCTATTATGGGCCTGAGGGACCAAAGGGGCATTATACTCTATTATGGGCCTGATGAGGAACCAAAGGGAGCATTATATTCTATTACTGGCCTGATGAGGGAGATAAAGAGGGATGATAATTTCCTTAGATCTTGAAGATTTACCCTTGGAGATCAATCTGGCCAGATTAAAGGATTTCCTAATAACATTGGATACATGGTGATCAAAGGATAGCTCATTGTCATTGAACGTGCATGTTCTTAATGAATGAGTCAATTTTTCAGTGGTGTGTCACTTAACTGGTAGGTACATGGATACCCATTTTGCCAAAGGGCACAATGCTATATTTCTTGCATTTACTTTAAGTCCATGGTTCCAACATCACTTGCTGCTGAGTGTTAGCACCCCCCAGGAGAATCTGAAAGGCTGCTGATGAGGTTTGTGACAGTTCCACCAGTTCCAATTTCAAACTTCTGGTCATCTATAAACTTGGTCATTCACAGGCCCTTGATGTTGGCCTTGATGTGTGAGATGTAAATACCAAATAGAAGTGGTTCTAGCACTGATCCCTAGGGGACACAGCTAGTAAGCACTCTTTTCAATGAGAGTACGCCTCCGAAACTAATAGAGTGGCCTCTGCCATTAAGCCAGTTTACAATCACGTAGATAATATAGGAACTGATATTCAGTTTGCTTAGCTTATTAATAATGCTAGAATGAGGGATGCATCAAAAGCCTTAGTCAGATCTGGTTAGGTAGCATGAACTAATCTGCCTGAGTCTAATACATAAGTGATTTGTTCAAAGAAGTCCACCTGGTTCTGGAGGCAGTATTTGCCTTTAGTAAACCAAGACTGACTTGGGTCAGGGCTCATAGTCTATGTGTGTCCTTATTAATAAGTTCCATAACAATATATTTGACTGTCTTACATATAATGCTGGCTAGGCTTATAGGTTTATAGATTTATAGTTTCCAGGATCAGTAGTGGGTCCCTCCTTGTGGAATGGGATAACTACAGCAGTTCTCCATTCTTCTGGTATGAATCCAACACAGAGGCTGAGATTTAATAGACTTATTACTGAGTCTAGCAGACAGTGTCTGTTACTAACAAGAAAGGAACCTGGCACATTATTAGGATCAATGGAGCTAGTGTTTTTGGCCTTGGAGAGAGCGAGTGCTCAGGACATGCTTGGAAGTGATCAGAGAAGGTGGTGTGTGTACAGTGATGTGCTGGGAAAAGTTAAGAGGAGTACAGGTGTAAAGTTTGAGCTGAATTTGACTGCTAATCTGTTGGCTATGTCCTCAGTGGACTAGTATGCATTGTTATATATTAACTTCATGCATTACTGGGCATGAATTCTAAGGTTTTGATACAGCTGAAGAAAGCTTTGTGGTCTTCCTTAGCATCGGTGGCAATTTTCAATTCATACTTGCTTTTAGAGGATTTGATTTTTTTGCCGAATTCTTTGTTGATCTTTTTGAGTTCTCCTCTAGATGATTGGGTATTAAGTTTTGACTTACACTCCATGAGTTTCTTCCTCTTATTGTATAGTTTGTTTACAGTATGGTTCCTCCATAGGGGTTTGTTCCTGAATTTGGTATTGTATTTTTACTTTTATTATTTATTTATTCTTGACTGGGTAAGTCCCACTAAGCTAGTGGCCTCCTTTCAGGGAATAACCAAGGTGGTATCTATCGAATCACAAAGCAGTATATGAGAACCAGGAACAGTGAGTGCGAAAGCTCACCAGACCCAAACCCTCCGGACACACAGGCCAAATGGAATGCAAGGCTCTTGCTGGCTTGTTGACAAAAAATAAATATGTATCCTTGTTACAGTAAAACCAGTCAGTCATACTAAATCCAATAGAACTCTGCTTTATTTACACGAACAATTGTTAAAATCCAGCCAAAGTCGAAAACTGTTGTTACAAACGAAATCCAAACAGGTTAGAAGACAAGCGCTTTCGCCCGGTGATACCGAGCTTTTTCAAGTACAAATTAATAACGGATACCGTTAGCTTAAATAGCTTAACAAAAGCAATTAACATGTTAATTATGTTAATTTGATTAGATAATTACCCTCATTCAATGCTTTAATGGCTAACCATTAAAGCTACAATGACTTGAAGCAAAATCTGTAATAGCGTACTGCAATTTAAAAAACATTCAAATGTTGACTAAAATACAATGAATTGTGCAAATATAATACTGTTAATAAATATTAATAAAAAACTGAATTGTTTATATATACAACTGGATAAATAAATGAATAAATCCCCGTATCATAACCATGGCTGTTATGAACAAGTTTAAACTATCATGGTGAACCATGTGGACATCACATAACTGCGGTGATCTGTTATAGTAACATGTTGCGATCACCCTTGCCAAATTATTCAATAACACTTTTTATAACTTTTTGTAAATTTCATAGTCATATATTATAGTTGGAAATATGTGTGTGTTTTAGATAATGTATTGTGTATTGTAGATAAACTACTAAAAATATATGCTATGAATGTTGAACTAATCTGTAGGATCTTGGGAATCCTGTTAAAGTTCAACCATTATACTACTTCAAAACATATTAAAGTGCTTGTGCAATTTATAGTTATTGTTAATAGTTCATTTGATAACAATATTGAATATGTTAATAAAAAATATTAAAAATATTAAAAAATGTTGAGAGTGTTGAAAATGGTGTTCAAAATGTGAACACAATAGATAAGTGCTTCCCAAGCTATAACACGTTCCTTTTAGTTTTTAAAATACAGGACAAGCTGACACTTTCATTTAACCCTGGATACATGGTGGCATCCAACTTCAATTGCCAAATAAGTTCCCTGTTACTCAACCTAGTCTCCCAATCTCCTCCCCTTGGGTCATGTTGCACCTTTTCTAAAACCCAAAACTTCAGAGACATATGTGGGCAGACAAGAGAATGTTTAAAGAACGCATTGGTGTCTTTCTTTTTGTCCACATCATATAGATGTTCATAAATTCTGTGTTTGAGTGTTCTTTCCGTCTTACCCACGTAGAAAGCTGAGCAGGCCTGACATAGGCCCAAATAAACTACACCCACTGATGTATAAGAATAATGACTGGAAGCTTTTAAAGTAAGCTTTCTAGAAGATATGTGCACCTGGTCTTTTTGTAGAACATGGGAACATTGGTGACATCTCCCACAACTGTATGTGCCTAATCTTTTCGAAAGACTGTTTGTAGATTGTGCCAACATTGGTTGCAAAGTCTGCTCAAAAATACCCTTGAGGTTAATATCTCTTTTTCTTGTAAAATTAATAGTTTTGGGAAGAAGACAGCTAGTATCCTCCTGCATTGTAACAATTGGCCAACAAGTTTTGATGGTGTTCTCTATTAAGTAAGAGTCACTAGTGTATGTATATGTAAAACTCTTGTATCTATAGGTAGGTATCTATACTACTAAGGTAAATTTGGGAAGGGCATCATGGAACTTCCCCTACTCATCATTGTTGCAAGTGGGATCCATTTTGGAGGAGCACTTCCTGTTTCCATTCCAGGCTCAGAGGCAGTCTGGAGAAACAAGGAAGCAGATGAAGAAAGAGAAAAAGATGATGGAGTGGTGAAAGAAGTGGAAGAGAAAGCAAATATCAAGACCAGAGAATGTGTGCAGGATTCTGAGGCAATGTTTCAAAGACACCTGTTTGATAGAAATGAGTCAGTAAATGATGGAGGTATAATTACAACCCTCCAGTCAGGATAGTTGCAGAATGATTTACTTAAAGAAATAGTGGTGCAGAGTGAGTACGAAAATGAAGGAGATGTTTCCTGGGGGGAGATTATGGAGAAAATACAAAAGGAATATGCAGAAGCAATCCTGAAGAACAAGGATAAGATGAAAAAGAAAATATATACAGAGAAAGTAAAAGAAGGCAAAAGTGGAGTAGCAGAAAAGAAGACAGAAGAAAATGAAAAATGAAAGTACATGGTAAGGATTCAAAGTAAAGAAGACAAAAAAATGGACAGGTACAAAGTTTGGGATAATTTAATTGCTCCTTTAGATGTAAACACACATGAGGTATGAGCTCTCCCTCTCTCTTTCCATTTATGCACCATGTGGTACATTTGGCAATAAGCACCTTTCCTCACTCATTGTTTCTGTAGCAGCTATGGGTTTTTACAGGCTCAGGTAAGCCCAAAGTCCAAATGAGGTAAGAACATTTATTCTTATTAAGAAAGAGACATTTTGTGGCATTATATTTGAGAGAGTTTTTTTCAATGGAACATTTTCTTGGAGAATATGAAAAAGAGAAAGACTGTAACCCATGTAATCTTTATGCGATAAAAGCATTCAACAGAGAACAAAATAGCAAATTCATGTACAATTTTGAACAGAGCTAGAAACAGAGACTTTGAAAGAACATTTGAAAACTTTATTTAAAGAAGTACTGGATATTGCAAAACTTTATGACAAAAGGGACTTATGGACTGGTGGCCAGGACTGTAATACTGTGTTAAAAATAGAGAAAAAAATACATATATATATCAAGCATGATAAATGTGTAGGGGAATAAGGGTGCCACAAAATACTGGGGACAACCTAAAACATGTTTTGTGTGTGTGGAAAAGAAGGACATTTTTATAAGTAATCATGACAAAATAAAATGTTATATTTGTGGGGTACTGGGACATGATGCGAAAAAATGTGAATTGGAATTTTATAAATGTAATGAAATTGCACATTTTTGGATGGGTTGCAAAAATGAAAATAATTGTAAGGAAAAATAAAAAAAGAAAGAGAAGAAATTTTAGAAATAGTAGAAATAGAAGAAAAATAAAGGAGACAAAAACAATAAAGAGGACATAGAAGAAAGTTCTCAAATAACTGATGAAGAAGACATAAACTGGGAGGGATTTCAAAAAGATTTCTATTTGTAAAAGGGTAAAAGACACTAAAAGAATATTTAAAGGGATAAGTGCAAAAGAAGAAAAGGAAATGGATGTAAAAGAATATATACAGCTAATCATTGGGGTTGTTATAATGGTTAAGGTGTTTGAGCCACAGACACAAGAATAGTGTTTAATTCTTACCTTTGGAAAGGAAATTGGCTACCCAATTAATTAACTATGAAATTATGAAACTATGATTTTAAGGAAAAGGGGAAAATAAAAATTTTAGAGTGTTTCCTGTAAATGTGAATAGTATTAAGAATATAGTAAGAAGAATAGGAATTTTGGAGCGGTGTAATACATGTGCTGTAGATGCAATTATATTAGAAGACACAAGATTTTTAGCAAATGAAGAAAGATTACAAACAGAGAAACTATGGGGAGGAAAGATAATCTGGAATTTAGGAAATGAGAGATATTCTGGAATAGCCATATTCTGTAGAAATACAGTACATATATTAGATGTAACTTTAGGAAAAATTGGAAGATTAACCATTGTGAATTTAAAATGTAAAGAACAAGCATATATAATTATAACATTATACACTTACACTAATTGTAAAGAAAGGGAAAGCTTATTTCATCAGATTTTAGACCATGTAGTGATAAATATGAATATTATAGTAGCAGAAGATTTTAATTGTGATTTAAGAGGCAAGTGTAAAAAGAAAGGAAATTATATAAGAAAAATGGATGTGGTAAGTTAAAACTTTGAGACAAAAATTCATGGACTTCAAAAGGGATAAGTATGGAACTAAAATAAATTATTTTATAGTATCAGAAGGTTTAGTTATAGGAGAAGGGGAGGTAGTTGAAACAGGATTTTCTGATCATCTTGCAATATGACTACATATCAAGGAATATATAAGAATAAGTAAATGAATAAAAAAATGAGAAAGCATAGAATGAAAAGGGAAGAAGATTAGTACTACAGTTATGGAAAGATCATATTACTATGAGAACATTTTATAAAAGCTGGTCTGAATGGCAGATGATATTTAAGGAAAATATATATATTTTTTACAGTGGCAATATGATGTGAGAAAAGTAAAGAAGGAAAAATATAAAAGAACATGTAAAAATGAATTGGATGATTTAGAACATAATGATAGAAAGTACTTTGACAAAGAAAAATAATTATATGAAATAAATCAAGAAAAAAATGCAAGAATTGTTATATAAGCAAATATATGTTTGAAGGAAAACTGAAGAATTATTGAGTTACTTAACCAGATTAGCAAAGGAAGATGGTAGTATAATGAGAGAACTAATAAATGTAAAATGAAAAATAAAAAGACCTCAGGAAATGATTATGAATAGTGTAGTACAATATGTACAATAAATGGTTAAAGAAAAAGAAGGTAGTGAAAAAACATGGGAAGTAAAAAAAATAGCAGATAAAGAGAATGAAGAGATGGAAAAGAAGATTTCTTTAAATAAGCTAGACAAAGCATTAAGACAAGTAAATATAGATTTGGGTGCAGGACCAGATGGAATAGGGTATGAAATATATAAAAATTAAGGGATTAGCAAAAAAAATATTTTTTAAAGATTTTGAATAATTAGTTAAATGAAGGTTTTACATATAAAGAATTATGTAGTGCAGCACTTAAATTTATATGGATGAAGGAAGATAGAGGACAATTGAAAAACTGGAGACTGATAGTATTGAATAAAATTGATTATAAGATATTTATGAAAATTATACAAAAGAAATTTGAAACTAAAATGGGAAATATTATGGAAGATAGTATATACAGCACAAAGGGGAAGGGTTGTCAAGAATTATTAATGATAGAGAAATTATGGATGATATTATGGACAGAAAAGAAGAAGCAAAAATCATAATTGGAGATCGCAGTAAGGCAGTTGGCACAGTTGGACATGAAATCTTATTGGTAATAATGAAAGAATATAATACACGTGAGAAAGTTAGGAAATCATTTATGTCAGAGTATAGTAATAATTAAGTAAAAATACTTGTGAATGGCTGGTTAAGCTAAGAGCTACATATGAAGAGTGTCAAATGAGTTATATACTCTTTACATTAGTTATGAATGTGATACAGAATTAGACAACATAATCTCATTAAAAAAACTAAAACAACATCTTACTGATACCCCCATCTGCATATGCAACACATATCTGCAGCCTCCTTAATCTAGCAAAACTGTTTCACATAGCAAATATACTTATGTATATGTTATGCTGTTACACCATATGAATTATCCCTAATCTTTAGTATCATAATCCACACATTAATACAACCATCTTAACATATTTTCTCTTCTCTGGCACTTTCTACTTTTAATACTACTATTAAATATATGCCACCTATAATCTACTTATTCCCTAGCTATAAGATTCTAACTATATGTCTTACCTTTAAGTTTAACTCTCTAATTCTACATTTCCCTTGTCCTACCCCCCCAAAAATTGAGCTGTATTGTTAAATATTTCTAACTGTATAATTTTCCTACATGCTAATGTTCCATTGTTACTGTATGGTGCCTAACATATTTACTCTTTAGATAGTTTTTCTGTATTATTTCACTTGCTTTATAATTATCATTTTGTTTCCTTACAAATTCATGTAACGATTTTCATGGAGCTTTTCTCCCCAGACCTCCACTAAAAATGGGTCTCAAGCCCAGTGGACTTTCCCAGTCAACAAATGTTAATAAATAAATAATAATAAATAAATTAATTAATAAATTACAAAATGAAGGAGGTGGAATATATAACAACTGAAGGGTTAAGAACTCCAGTTCTGTTAACATATGCAGATGGTATTATAATAATTGCAAAAAACAAAATTTGGATAAAAAAGGTAATAATTTGCACAAATGAGTGTCTAGACATGATAAGGATCATTTTAAATAAAGAGAAAAATAAAAATTTAGGTGATGTAGTAGGAATAAATATATAAGTAGAATTCAATGAAAAAACAATAGAGCAAATAAAACAAACCTGTGTTTTCTGGAGAACAAATAAATTATCATTCAGAAAAAAAGGTGTATTTGATAAATTCAGTGCTGATAGGAAAATAGCATACTTAGCAAGTATATTTATGTTATCAACAGTATTTGAAAAGGAATTATTGCAGATATTGTTTTCATTTATATGAGGTTCTAGATTAAACCCAGTAAAAAAGAGGAGTTTAATGTGTAAATAAAGAAGGTGATTTAGGGTTAATTATCCCAGTGGTATATGCTGCTTCATTAAAAATGTACAAAGTCTTAAAGTGGATAAATTAAAAGATGAGAGATTACTAGAAAAACTGTATAAATATGAGTATGATAAATTTTGGGATATGGTAAAAAAGAGTAAAAGAGAAAAAGAGTGCATAAATATAGAAATAAAATGTTACTGAGAAAATATATTTTTTGCTGAAAATAAAATTGATGATATAGAAAAAGATAGTAAAGTATGGTAAACAAATGTAATGATAAAGCATCACTATGTGAAGTCATGGGAAAATCTAACAGATGAAAATGTTAAAGCTATAAAAAACGAAAAGCAAATGGTGTTATCAGAAAGTAGAATGTCAAGATTTTTGTTTTGTGGAGACTGGTAATAGATAAATTGACAGTAAAAGGAAATATGCCTTGTAAGAAGAAAAGTGATAGAATAGATTTACATTGTCAAGAAGAAGAAAGTACGGAACGTATTTTTGAAATGTAAAAGAGTAAAATGTTATGGAGAAAACTATGTAAAGAAGATCTGCTGAAGATATAAAAAAATTGGATAAAATAAACACAGATATGATTAAATATGGACATTATAAGAAAAGAAGTAAAGAATATGTTAAAATAAAAAGTTATTTTATGTTATATGGGTTACATGGAAGAAAAGAATACATTATGTTTAATGGTAAATTGATTTTAGCAACAATATTAAAATCAGATGGTGATTATGGAAAAAGGAGTGGCTGTCTAATAGGGATGAAAATGTAATATGATTGTGTAAACATATTTGTATAGCTATATATTTGTACATTTGTAAATATTTGTAAATATATAAATATTTTGTAAATAAGAATTATTTCTTTATAGAAATAAAAGACCCCTACTCTTTTTGA